>NW_026877980.1:0-23304 GCF_032173495.1 Musca vetustissima | reverse complement strand
ATGGAGCAAAACTATATATGGGAGCTATATCTATATCTGAACCGATATTCACGAAACTTAGCACACATCATCCTGGTCCTAATTTAGTACCCTATGCCAAATTTCGTACAAATTAAAAGATATATAGGGACTTTGGAGCACCATTCACATAAAATCGAACGAACCTATATACCAGAGCTATATTTTAATCTGATCCCATTTTCTTCAATTTCAATAGGGTTCGTCCTTGGGCCAAATAAGTGACTTGTGCCAAATTTCATCACAATCTGATCATAAATGTGACCTGTACTTTGTTTACAATTTAACATTCATAAATCGATTCAGAAAGTGATTCTATGCCCATTCTCAAAAAGAACCATGTGTCTATCTTATATTCTTTTGCCGGTTACAAACATAAGACACAGTGCACCACAGTGTGGTGAAGGGTATAAAAAAGAAAAGTCGAAGGGCCGACCGACCGACACCACTATGGGTACATAAAAACGAAGAAAACCAGTAAGGAAAGTAGTAAAGTCGGACGGGGCCGACTATATGATACCCTTCACCACTATGGGTATATTAAACAGGACTATTAGCATGAAATTGGATGAAATAAAATATGTGATATTTATCTAAATGTGAATCTACCTAGATATATCCATAAAGTATGTAAATCGACTTCAAAGAAATATAAATAGGTCCTCCGTTGGGCTATGTCTGTACTTCTAGAAAACGCAACTATATAATTTTATGCTCAATTTTGTACGATGTGCAAACTTTTATGTCAATCTGACTAACATGAGGAGTTTGATGCCCAATTTACTTGAAATCGGGCGAAAATATATATGGTGCGTCAATTACTTAAAATCAATCTATAATAAAAGGGCTATATCTATTTAAATCGATTTTCACGAAACTTGGCAGACATCATTCTAGACCTAAATTATTAGGCTGCACCAAATTTCGTGCAAATCGAAGGATATATAGGGACTTTGCTGCAACATTTACATGAAATCGGACGAAACTATATATGGGAGATATATTTACATCTCGACCGATTTTTTCGAAAGTTGACAGACATCATTCTACGCTCAATTCAGTACGTTGTGCCAAATTTCGTGCAAATCGAAAGATATATAGGGACTTTGGGGCACCATTTACATGAAATCGGACGAAACTATATATGGGAGCTATATCTAAATCTGGACCGATTTTCTCGAAACTTGGCAGACATCATTCTAGACCTTAGTGATTAGGCTGTACCAAATTTCGTGCAAATCGAAAGATATATAAGGACTTTGGGGCACCATTTACATGAAATCGGACGAAACTATATATAGGAGATATATCTAAATCAGGATCGATTTTCATGAAACTTGGCAGACATCATTCTAGGCTCAATTAAGTACGTTATGCCAAATTTCGTGCAAATCGAAGGATATATAGGGACTTTGGTGCACCATTTACATGAAATCGGACGAAACTATATATGGGAGCTATATCTAAATCTGGACCGAGTTGGCAGACATCATTCTAGGCTCAATTCAGTACGTTATGCCAAATTTCGTGCAAATCGTAAGATATATATGGACTTTGGGGCACCATTTACATGAAATCGGACGAAACTATATATGGGAGCTATATCTAAATCTGGACCGATTTTTACGAAACTTGGCAGACATCATTCTAGACCTAAATGATTAGGCTGTACCAAATTTCGTGCAAATCGAAAGATATATAGGGACCGTTTACATTAAATCGGTTAAATATATATATGGGAGCTATATCTAAATCTGAACCGATTTTTCCTAATTTCAATAGGGTTCGTCCTTGGGCCGAATAAGTGGCCTATGCCAAATTTCATCCAATTCGGATCATAAATGCGACCCGTACTTTGTTTACAATTTAACATGGACAGACGGACGGACAGACGGACAGACGGACGGACGGACGGACGGACATGCATAAATCGACTTAGAAAGTGATTCTATGTATATTCTCAAAAGGAACCATGTGTCTATCTCGATTATTTTTGCCTGTTACAAACATATGCACAAAGACATAATACCCTGTACCACAGTGTGGTGAAGGGTATAATAAGATCGACATATGTATATATACCGACTTTAATCAACCCATACACATGTCATTCGGCAATATATACAAAATTTCAGACTTAGAGACTGTGATGTACCAACCAAATGCAATTGGACAAAATTATATGTAAATTAGACCGATACAATCCGTTTAAACCAAATCGTTTGGAATTATATCTAAATCTAAACAAATTATATCACGTTATTATAACCTCAAAATCTGGAATGTGAATTCATGTTGAGAGATGGAGCTGAAATTCTGAATTTTGAAATTAAAATTACCGTTGTAGTGTAGGATAGCGATATGTAGGAAGTTTTGGAAATTATTGTGTACGAAAAGTACTAAATGGTAGTATATTTATGTAAAATTTGGATTTGGGTGAACCGATAGATACGATAGAAACACTGAAATTTGGAAGCAAGATTACTACTGCATTGTAGTATTGAGGTATGTTGGTAGTTTGGGAAATTCTTACTTATGTGTACAAAATTTGGTACAATTTGAATTTTGTGTGAACCAATGTAGCTGGAATCCGGACATTTGGAGTTAGGATCACTGATGGGGTGTAGAATTGGGGTACTTATGGGTAATAAATGGTACTAAATTTAATACAATTTGGATTTAGGTGCACTAACAGACCTGGAATCTTGAAATTTGGAAAAAAATATTACTTTTGAAGTATAGAACTGTGGTAAATGTGTGTAGTTTTGGAAATTCGTAATTATGTGTACTACATTGGGTACAATTTGAATTTTGGCTGACTCGATAGAGCTAGAATCCTAAATTTTGGAGTAAGTATCACTTAACCTCTACTAATGTGTACTAAAGGACACTAAATTTTGAACAATTATAGATAGTAATGGAAATGTGTACTAAATGATACTAAATTTGATACAATTTGGATTTAGTTCAACCGATAGAGCGGGAATACTGAAATTTACAATTAAGACTGGCCTATGTAGGAAGTTTTGGAATTTCGATTGTTAAGGTAGGTAGTTGCGGAAATATAATTAATGTGTACTAACTGGTACTAAATTTGGATTTGGGAGAACTTTTATTTGAAATTTGGATTTTTTTGGAAATAATTATTACAAGAGTACTAAATGTAACGTATCATACCAAATTCAGTACAGAGCTAGATTTCTGTTGCGAATGGTGTGTAGTGTTGAGATATGGAGGTAGTTTTGGAAATACCTCTTATAGCACGTCCTATAGAACATAGGTACTAAATGGAACTAACATTTGAATTATGGTCGGTATTGGTTTTTTAAATATTTCCCACATTCGCTAACGAAGTAGCGGGCATATGCTAATATAATAATAAAATTACATTAAAATTGTAACACATGTTTACTCTCTCATTAATGTTAACGGCATATTTTATGAAATATTAACAACTACAAAAATGGTAACCATATAACGGTAACTCCAATTTTGCGTTTAAAGTTTTTCGACACGTTTTTGAACAGTGTAGCCCCCAGATGACGGTAATACCAAAATTTCGATATATTGGGGAGCTTGGAAACATTTTTCAATCTAAATGGTTTTAATGTGGTACCATTCGTACGAAATCTCCTCACTAAAAATAATCGATATTGCCCCACATTTTTGATATTGCCCCCTATATAAACTAAACTAAAGATTGGGTTTGAAAATGAGCTTTATCGATCCACTTTTAGGCATAGCCACCATATAATGAGTCTGAGTCGATTTATGAATACCCGTCCGTCTGTCTGTCGGTCCATGGTAAATAGTAAACAAAGTACAGATCGTATTTATGATCCGAATTGGATGACGAACTCTATTGAAAATAAAAGGACATATGGACGAACTCTATTGAAAATGGGTAATCGGTACATATTTAGATATAGCTCCCATATATAGTTTCGTCCGATTTCCAGTAAATGGTGCAGCAAAGACCTAATGTTAGGCCGATTATCACTGAAGTTAATATGACTAGACGTGTGGAAAGTTTCGTTGAAATCGGTTCAGATTTAGATATACCTCCCATATATAGTTTTGTCCGATTTCATTTAAATAGTGCAGCACCGATAAACACACGGTGAACGAGATTTGGCAAAGAGCGTGGAGCTGGGTATGAGCGAGGAGCTGGCAAAGAGCGAGCCGAAACGTTATTAACATTTACCAGCGCACGAGACTGCGGACGAGCCACACATCTTCGAAACTCGTAGTTCATAACGTCCGAGGTCGGCACGTTTGGCATGGAAAAGTGAAACCTATATTCGTGTGATACTACGAAGTGAACGTTGAGGCGTTACTTACTAATAAATATTGAGGTGGGTTGACAATAATTTGGTGGGTGGGTTGACAATAATTTAATAATAATGTATGAAATGGCCACGTTACATAGTCTTGATGGAAATTGGTAGAAAATAGCTAAATATTTAACAAAAAGTTTATTAGTAAAAGACGAAACATTTCATCGAAATGTATCACATCACAAGATGAGGAATATATACTAGAATTCCAAAAGTAGCTGCACAGGCGATAAATAAACACGTAACTACGTGGAATTGTTAAAGGGGCAGCAGTCAAGAAAATAAACCAGTCCAATAAAGCAAAAACGTTAAAGCACATCTGAAATTTTTAAAAAATACGGGGTGCATTACTTGGTGAATTATTATGATAGATGATAAAATATTAAGATAGAAGACATAATGAAAAAGGAAGATTATCTCAATATTCTTTAAATCAGTTTGCTAGCAAATGTGAAGAAAAGTGCACATCGCCAGGAGGATTTACAATTTCAACAATGACTCCAAAGCACACCACGCAAATTATTAGAAATTGGATGTCTAAGAAAAAAAATAATTGCAAAAAATTCCATATTTTCGTCTACATAACCCATCTGCGATCAGAACCCATATAAGATAAACTGCAATATTTGCATAAATTCCGTATAAACCAGTAAGGAAAGTAGTAAAGTCGGACGGGGCCGACTATATGATACCCTTCACCACTATGGGTATATTAACATGAAATTGGATGAAATAAAATATGTGATATTTATCTAAATGTGAATCTACCTAGATGTATCCATAAAGTATGTAAATCGACTTCAAACAAATATAGATAGGTCATCCGTTGAGCTATGTCTGTATTTCTAGAAAACGCAACTACGTAATTCAATCCTCAATTTTGTACGTTGTGCAAAATTTGGTGTCAATTGACTAACATGAGGAGTTTGATGCCCAATTTACTTGATATAGGGCGAAAATATATATGGAAGCTCTATTCAAATATTAAGCGATTTCAAACAAACTTGTCACAGGTTAGGTTATACTAATTTCAGAACGTTTTGTTCCTATCAGCCTATTTGTTCCTTGGTGCGTCAATTACTTAAAATCAATTTATAATAAAAGGGAGCTATATCTAAATCTGGACCGATTTTCACGAAACAAGGCAGACATCACTCTAGGCTCAATTCACTACGTTATGCCAAATTTCGTGCAAATCGAAAGATATATAGCGACTATAAAACTATATATGGGAGCTATATCTATCTTTTTAGGCTCAATTAAGTACGTTATGCCAAATTTCGTGCAAATCGAATGATATATAGGGACCTTGGTGCACCATTTACATGAAAGCGGACGAAACTATATATGGGAGCTATATCTAAATCTAGACCTATTTTCACGAAACTTGGCAGACATCATTCTAGACTCAATTCAGTACGTTATACCAAATTTCGTGCAAATCGCAAGATATATGTGGACTTTGGTGCACCATTTACATGAAATCGAACGAAACTATATATGGGAGCTACATCTAAATCTGGACCAATTTTCTCAAAACTTGGCAGACATCAATCTACGCTCAACTCAGTACGTTATGCTAAATTTCGTGCAAATCGAAAGATATATAGGGACTTTGGGCACCATTTACATGAAATCGGACGAAACTATATATGGGAGCTATATCTAAATCTGGACCGATTTTCCCGAAACTTGGCAGACATCACACTAGGCTCAGTTCAGTACGTTATGCCAAATTTGGTGCAAATCGAAAGATATATAGGGACTTTGGGGCACCATTTTATGAAATCGGACGATTCTATATATGGGAGCTATATCTAAATCTGAACCGATTTTCACGAAACTTGGCAGACATCATTCTAGACCTAACTGATTAGGCTGTACCAAATGTACATTTACATTAAATCGGTTAAATATATATATATATATATATATATATATATATATATGGGAGCTATATATAAATCTGAACCGATTTTTCCCAATTTCAATAGGGTTCGTCCTTGGGCCGAATAAGTGACCTATGCCAAATTTCATTCAATTCGGATCATATCATGCGATCTGTACTTTGTTTACAATTTAACATGGACAGACAAACAGACGGACGGACGGATAAATCGACTTAGAAAGTGATTCTATGCATATTCTCAAAAGGAACCATGTGTCTATCTCGTTTCCTTTTGCCTGTTACAAACATATGCACAAAGACATAATACCCTGTACCACAGTGTGGTGAAGGGTATAAAAATTAAAGTTAAGTCTGCTCTGCCTCTGAAAATTTTATCATTAATGTATCATGTTATTATATCACTGACGCACACATCCATATGCCGTCATGAAATTTATACACAGAGACTGAAATTATACAAAATATGTATGTACCTGGTGTACATATGCATGTTTATTTCAAAGTGCAATACAATATCATTCGATGCATATTCATATTTTATATCAGCAGTCATCATTTTAAATTTCTTTGAAGATTTTTTACTATTTATTCTTTTGTTAACACAAAACTATTGTGTATTGGAGTGGGTCGAATTTGTGTCCTATGTAGCATCATAAAGAATGCTAAAGTTGGTATTTTAAATTTCAAAATTTCCTTTACATAGCATACCCCTTCTATTACACATGCACACATATGCATCCATACAATTGTTTAAGTTTTGATTGCTTTTTCAAAACGTTGCAACAATGAATTTCATTTTCATGATGCATTTCAATTCGACTATTGATGTTAAGATATGATACTGCTGTTGGTGTTGCAGTTGTTGTCGGTGTTCTTGGTATTTTATTGTATTTCAGAGTATTTGCATAACTTTTGTTTAAATATTTGTTATGAAACAATACGAAAATGTTTTACAAAGTTATCTTATTTCTCCATCTTTATCGCCGACGTAATTATATGACAATGACACTTGATTTGAATTTATCACATTTACGCTTCAGTTCATTTGTGTGCGTTTGTATTCATGGTGGGTAGAAACGAGTCAAGAAACTTTATACAAAATTTGTAAATAAATCATTAGTGTGTACATAAATGAATATTTTATGAATTGGTGGTTTTGGGGATTTCGAATGTAAGCCTAAATAAATATTTAATATAGGGAAACTTAATATGGATTATATAAAATGTAGAAATGTCAGTAAATTAATCATTTTCTGTTTAAAAATATTTTTAATTGTCTTGGTTTTCGTTAAAGGTATGTAATATATAAAATGAAAATAATAATAGAGTCAATTATGTGTGAATAATGATATCAAAAATAAACAGATATAACCAGTGAGCGGAGCAGTACAGTCGGACGGAGCCCTACACAACTATGTTGTCAGGGTATTATAGCTTTGTGAAGACCCAAGTGTTTGTAACGCCGCGAAATATTGACCCAACTTTTAGTATACCGATCGTCATATCTGGACTAGCTGAGTCGATCTAAACATGTGTCCATCCGTCCGTCTGTCGAAATTTTGCATGTAGGATGGGTTCCCACCTTTAAAGTATACCGATCGTTTTTCATATCTCGACTAGCTGAGTCGATCTAGACATGTGTGTCCGTCCGTCCGTCCGTCTGTCCATTATAATTTGTAAACACGATACAGGCCACAGTTATGGACCAATCTTCACGAAATTTTGCATGTAGGTTGGGTTCTGGCCAATGAAGACCCCTATTGTTTTTAGGAAATATGGGTTAATATTTAGGGGATGAAATGGACCAAATACTATATTTTTGTCGGTTTTTCTAGACACTCCAGAGGCCGCAATAATGGCCCGAACATCGTGAAATTTTCCATGGAGAAGGGGATCGGGCCAAAGAATAAGCATGCCTGTTTTCATAAAGATTGGTCAATATTTAGCGGGTCAAATGGACCCTGACTTTTGTGTGAAAAAGTACAAAATTTTATTGTATAGCATATATATTTACCACTGACGGACATAGACCCGAGAAGTTGATAATATATCCAAAAGGAGTGGTTGGCCTTTAAATTAGGACTAATTATATTGTTGTATGTGCTCGGATGTGGGAGTTACAACTAAATATTTACAGGTATCTCCGTATTCGTATATTATTTAGTAACCCATTATCACTCTGGAGAGCGGAACTATAACGCTGATCGCTTTGAAATGTTCCATGAGGTTCCGGGTAATGTCAAGAACAACGCCTATCATTTTCGGTGATGATCTGATAATAATTTTGGAATGAGTGGACCGAAAACTTAATTTTTTGTGTTATTTTCGGGTCGATCTATAGACCACAAATGAAAGCCGAACATCACAACGCAACCCACGGTGAAGGGAATCTGGACAATAGCTGTATTGAATACTCGTAATATTCGGAAATATGTCAGTTTGAGGAAGAGGTGCTGTTTACCTCTAATCGGGCAAGAGGGTGCAAATATCACAAAATATTGTCCAGACTCGGAATAAACATAAGCGGAAAATTTGAGTTCCGTGGTAGTTGTGTAGGGTATCTTATGGTCGGCCCCGTCCGACTATACTGCTCCGCTCACTGGTTTTCTGTTTAAAAATGTTTTTAATTGTCTTGGTTTTCGTTAAAGGTATGTAATATGTAAAATGAAAATAATAATAATAGAGTCAATTATATGTGAATAATGATATCAAAAATATACAGATATAAAAAGCACATGACAAAATCTTATTCGAATTCGGTCAAATAACGGCACTCAGTTTGACCTTTACCTTCAATCTTACTATTTATTTATCTTAATTAATTTTTATTATTCGAGACCATTGTCGAATTATTTTAAATACAGCAATATTTAATAAGTTGTTCATTGTTTCTTTCTGGTCCTCATAAAATTTATTATTACTGTTTTTTTCAATACTGTATGTAGGAGAGTTATACTTCAATCTGAAACAAAACTTAACAAACGTTATTATAGATCCAATTCCATACGCTATGCAATATTTCGTGTGCATCAAATAATAATTTCATCTAAACTTGCCAATTCCATAAAAACTTGCCAGATCCACTTCGATACGTTGGCCATAATGTTGTGTCAATCGGACACACTTTAACTCTTTGGTGAACATTTAGTTATGATAAACGAGGGATATTTTATGTTTGACACGGATATTCTCCGCGGAGTAAAAGCACGTCTTATTTCGTTTTTGTGAATTTACACACTAATTTATATAAAAATGTGGCAAACACGTTACACATACTTATCAGTCTGTAGTGTAGATTAGTCACCGTAATCTCACCCAAACGTACCACATGTGGAAATAGCAAACCCATATTTTATTTTAGTGTACCAACATTCAACAAAAAAAAAAACTTATTTCGAGTAGACTGTATACGTAAATAGATCCCTGTTTAACTAAATATTCTCTCCTTTATATAAGAAACCCACAGCAAGACATTGACTATCTTTATTATACGAACCCATATGAATATCCTGCGGGTCAGAAAATGAACATAAAACAAGTAAGGAAAGTAGTAAAGTCGGACCGGGCCGACTATATGTACCCTTCACCACTTTGGGTATATTGCATAAATGTATCCGTACCATGGGACAAATTTATGGAAAACGATTTACAGCAAAATTGATACCAGCTATTTGGTACGCATCGCTGTTAAAAATTTAATTTCAATCGGACACCCATTCGCAATACAATCAAGTCTCAATTTGATACGTTGTGCAAAATTTCGTATTAATCGGACAAATATTAGGAGTTTGGTGAACCATATATATAAAATCGGGCGAAAATATATGGGAGCCTTCACTACACCCTTCACCACACTGTGGTACAGGGTATTATGTCTTTGTGCATATGTTTGTAGCAGGCAAAAGGAAACGAGATAGACCCATAGTTCCTTTTGAGAATATGCATAGAATCACTTTCTGAGTCGATTTACGCATGTCCGGCTGTCCGTCCGTCCGCTTATATATCTTCGTCCGATTTAAAGTAAATGGTGTACCAAAGTCCCTATATATCCTTTTATTTGCACGAAATTTGGCATAGGGTACTAAATTAATTACGTAAATAGTCCACTAAAGTCCCTATGTATCTTTCGCTTTGCTTGAAATTTGGCACAGCGTAATGAATAAGGTCTAGAATGGTGTGTGTTAAGTTTCGTGAAAATCGGTTCAGATATAGGTCCCATATATATTTTCGTCCGATTTAAGGTAAATTGAGTACAAAAGTCCATATATGTAGCATTTCCAGATTAAATGAAACCTTTTACAAATTAAATGAAACCTTTTCCAAATTAGATGAAATCTTTTCCAAATTAAATGAAACCTTTTCCAAATTAAATGAAACCTTTTCAATTGAAATGAAACCTTTTACAAATAGAATGAAACCTTTTCCAATTGAAATGACTTGCAGCTTGTGGGATTTTCAAAACCATGTCCATAACGTAGTTAGAACAATCTTACCGAGTAAGCTTTTGAATACATCGCTCGATTACATCAACAATGTTATGTTCCATTGAAACGCCACACAGCTCAGCTCTTGCACATATTTTTATTTTTGAAAATGCAGTTTCGATTGGATTTAGCATTGGAGAATAAGGCGGTAAGAATTTAAGGTTGCATCTTTTGGATTCGATCAAATTTTTATACCCTACACAACTATGATGTCAGGGTATTATAGCTTTGTGCAGCCCCAAGAGTTTGTAACGCCGCGAAATATTGGTCCTAGACCCACCTTTAAGTATACCGATCGTCATATCTCGACTAGCTGAGTCGATCTAGACATGTGTGTCCGTCCGTCTGTCCATTATAATTTGTAAACACGATACAGGCCACATTTATGGACCAATCTCCACGAAATTTTGCATGTAGGATGAGTTCTGCCCAATGAAGACCCCTATTGTTTTTGGTAAAGATCGGTTAATATTTATGGCATGAAATGGACCAAATACTAAATTTTTGTCGGTTTTTCCGGTCGCTCCAGAGGCCGCAATTATGGCCCAAACCTCGCGAATTTTTACATGGAGAAGGGGATCGGGCCAAAGAATAAGCATGCCTGTTTTGATAAATGTCGGTCAATATTTAGCGGGCCAAATGGACACTGACTTTTGTGTGAAAAATTACAAAATATGTATTCTATGACTATATATTAATTCCCGAAGGACATAGACCCGAGAAGTTGATAGTATATCCAAGAGGAGTGGTTGACCTTTAAATTGATACCAATTATACTGTCGTATGTACTCGGATGTTGGAAGTTGCAATTAAATATTCAGAGGTATCTACGTATTCCGATATTATTTAGTAACTCATTACTACAATAGAGGGCGGAAATATAACACTGGCCGCTTTTAAATGTTGCATTAGGTTCCAGTTATGGTCAAGAACAACGCCTATAATTTTCGGTGATGATCAGATTATAATATTGGGATGAAGAGGACCGAATACTTAACTTTTGGTGTTTTTTCGATTTGATGTCAATAATAGGCCGAATGGAATCTGGACAATTAATTGTAATGGCTGTACTGAATATGAATTTTTAATTTTGGAAAATGTGTGAGTGCAATGAAGAGGTGCTGTTAATCTCTAATTGGCCTAGATTGGGCAAATATAACGAATAAGCATCCGCAGAAAGTTAGAGTTCCGTGGTAGTTGTGTAGGGTATCGTATGGTCGGCCCCGTCCGACTATACTGCTCCGCTCACTGGTTTATGTCATGTCGCTTGTGTATTTGAGCGTTATTTTCCAACTCTGGATTGATTTTCTCAAAAAAAAAAAAAAAAAAAAAATCTATAAATAATTTAAATCTGTCTGCATTGACACTGGAATTAGAAATGATTGTGTGATGTACAACTTCCGCGTTGTTTATTGCTGCAATTAGAGTGACATTACGACCTCTGGCCGTAGGCAATACAATGTGTGCTCTTGTTCCTTGTCTTGAACGGGCTTGGGTTCTTTGTATGTGAAGATTAAATCCACACTCATCAATGAATATTAATTTTTCTCCTTGTTGGGTTATCCATTTTGTAAAGTCTTGAGCATATTTTTGTCTCAAGCCTATTGTTCTGGAGTCATTCATTCGTTCTATTTCAATAGAGGCCATCTTCAACGAAATTTTCTATGCAGCTTGTGGAAATATTTATATCATTTTATCTCAACAGTTTAGTTTTTATGGCTTTGAGGGTAATTCCAGGTTGACTTTCTATATAGAACTCGATCAGACATAAAACTTGTGGTGTCAACAACTTAGTTCTATTTCCTCCACGCTTATTTTCCTTCAATGTTCCAAAATTTTGAGTGTGGATTTAATCTTCACATACGAAGAACCCAAGCCCGTTCAAGACAAGGAACAAGAGCACACATTGTGTTGCCTACGGTCAGAGGTCGTAATGTCACTATAATTGCAGCAATAAACAACGCGGGAGTTGTACATCACACAATCGTTTCTAATTCCAGTGTACATGCAGACAGATTTAAATTATTTTTAGAATTTTTTTTTTTTGAGAAAATCAATCCTGAGTTGGAAAATAACGCTCAAATACACAAGCGACATGACATAAAAAATTTGATTGAATCCAAAAGATGCAACCTTAAATTCTTAAATAAAATTATGTGCAAGAGCTGAGCTGTGTGACGTTTCAATGGAACATAACATTGTTGATGTAATCGAGCGAAGTATTCAAAACCTTACTCGGCAAGATTGTTCTAACTACGTTATGGACATGGTTTTGAAAATCCCACAAGCTGCAAGTCGGGAACCCCTTCATTAAGATAAGCAGTTACCTTATCATCAACAATTTATTAAGTCAAATATGTATTTCGCATTTAGGACCGGGTATTCAATTCTTGTTCTTAAATATTTATTTATGGAAATGTCAAGAAATACCCCAGTTTGTATTACTATTTATTAGTATTATGTAGTAAAGATATTAAATGAAATCACACCGAATTAAAGAATATTTATGTTAATTACAGAGCCATACAACTATATTTGTTAAAATTCTTTGATTTAATTTTCAAATATTGATTTAAAATTACTGCAAATATTATATTTCCTTAGATAAGAATAAAGGTTTCATTTAATTTGGAAAAAGTTTCATTCTATTTGTAAAAGGTTTCATTTAAATTGGAAAAGGTTTCATTCTATTTGTAAAATGTTTCATATCAATTGGAAAAGGTTTCATTTAATTTGGAAAAGGTTTCATTTAATTTGGAAAAGGTTTCATTTAATTTGGAAAAGGTTTCATTTAATTTGTAAAAGGTTTCATTTAATCTGGAAATGCTATATCTTTCGATATGCACGAAATTTTGCATAGCGTACTGAATTAAGTCTAGAATGATGTGTGCAAAGTTTCATGAAAATCGGTTCAGATTTAGATATATCTCCCATATATATTTTCGTCCGATTTAAGGTAAATGGCGTACCAAAGTCCCTGTATATCTTTCGATTTGCACGAAATTTTGCATAGCGTACTGATTTAAGAATGATGTGTGCAAAGTTCAGATTTAGATATAGCTCCCATATATATTTTCATCCGATTTAAGGTAATTGGTGCATCAAATACCCTATATATCCCTTATATACTTTCGCCAGATTTTAAGTAAATAGTCCACTAAAGTCCCTATATATCTTTCGCTTTGCACGAAATTTGGCACAACGTAATAAATAAGGTCTAGAATGGTGTGTGTTAAGTTCCGTGAAAATCAGTTCTGATTTAGGTATAGCTCCCATATATATCTTCGTCCGATTTAAGGTAAATTCTGTACAAAGTCCCTATATATCTTTCGATTTGCACGAAATTTGCCATAGCGTACTGAATTAAGTCTAGAATGATGTGTGCAAAGTTTCGTGAAAATCGGTTCAGATTTGGATATAGCTCCAATATATATATATATATATATATTCATCCGATTTTATGTAATTGGTGCACCATAGATCCTATATATCTTTCGATTTGCACGAATTTTGGTATATTTTTTTGGTATTCGTGAAAATATTCAGAGCTAGGCCGATTGGCACAACGTACTGAAGTAATATAAATAAGTCGTTGGCAAGTTTCCCTGAAATCGGTTCAGATATAGATATATAACAAACACGCGACGTCTGTTAGGATACATATGTAGAATATACCCAAAGTGGTGAAGGGTATCATATAGGCGGCCCAGTCCGACTTTACTACTTTCTCTACTGCTTTTTTTTGTGGATTTTCTACCAAGCGGACAGGATGTCCTTAACCTTTCAGGTTAATTCTTCAACATCTATCTCTCCACGATCGGTCACTGATCCGGCTCTATTTGGTAATTACAGCCAATTTGGTTGAAAAGCGTGCCCATTCCCAAAAAAACGAATAATGGTGCTACCTTTTAATATGGGCTATCTTGAAAAGCGGATATTGATAATTTTTGGTAGGAAGATTTTCTACCATATGAGAATTCAAAGTACAAAATTAAAGACAATTTGGTTGAAAAAGGGGGACCGATATTAATAATTCAATTCAAAATACTTAATTATAGTCAATTTGGGATTAGAAACGTGCCCCAACTCTCCAAAAAGTGGACGATTTTATATAGGCAGATTTGCTACGCAATGAGAACACGAAGTACCAAATTACAGCTTGTTTGATTGGGAAGTGTGCCAAAATTCTCGAACCAAACATCTATATAGAGCAAAGTTTTAAAGCTGTATCTTAAATATTGTGAGCTCTATACGGGATCTTGGGTGAATATTTCGATGTGTTGCAAATGGAATGACAAGTTTATTATATGGCGGAGGGTATAAACATATACCTTGAGCTACAGCTATACTTTTAATACTACCAATATTTCATAAAGCTTCGATTCTTTAAATATTCCAAATTTTTTGGTAAGATTTATTTATTTTCAATTCTAACAATTCCTAATAACAACAACAAAATCACTTTTCATTTTATCATTTTGAGAAACAGTTTACCACAACCTTTGCTGGCCTCTGTTAACACCTAAACCTCAATAACAGTCCGCACAAAACCGAATCAACATCGTGTACTTCTCAGTATTTTATAACCTTGAAAACGGAAACCACTTGAGAGGCAAACGAAAAAAAACAACAGCTACGAAAAACAATAGGAAAAGTTTTTCATGTTAATTGGGCATCTGGCAGCAGCCAACCGACCGAAAAAATAAAGCAACCACCAGCCACAAGAAAGGAAAATGAATTGAGAACGGAAAAAGTCATAGCTTATTTAACCAACACCTCAAATGCCGCCAACAACAAAGAAAATATAGTCGAATGTCTTTTTCCTATCAGAGAAATGAACAAGAAACAAAAAACCCGTTGTGGTGAAAAAAATTAGCTATTTCTTCATAAAACCATAGCCGGGAAAAGAAGAAGCTCAATCCATTAGCCTTGTGTGTTCATTTCTGTTGAACATTTCTTGCGTTTTATTCCCGTTACCACTGTTAGCTACAACATGAAAAATTATATTCTAAAGAACACAAATTGTGGCTTTGCCGCCATCATAAAACGAAAATTCTGAAAAAATGAAATGGTTGGCTTCAAACCTTCCCTCATGCTGTTGTGCATTCAAAACTTCTTTAAATGGTCAAAACCTTTCTATAAACATTATGTACTTGAAAATTGTCTGATAGGAGGTAGTTTAAACTGTCATAAAATTATATACTAAATTACAGACACTCCGGTTATAAAATTAGTATTGGAACAAATTAAACGGGACTGATAATTTTCTGGGAATAATTTTTTTTATTCACCAGTAATCTTGGATGGGAAAATGCTGCTCATAACTTCAAAATACCGACGGCAAAATATGGACCCACACCCACATATTTCTGAAAATATGTTGTCATACTCTTTACTACACTGTGTAACAGGCAAAAGGAAAGGAGATAGACCCATAGATCCTTTTGTGAATATGCATAGAATCACTTTCTGAGTCGATTTATGCATGTCCGTCTGTCCATCCGTCTGTCTATCCATGTTAAATTGCAAACAAAGTGCAGGCCGCATTTATTATCCGAAGGAGATTAAATTTGGCACAGATTATTTATTTTGCACCAAAGACGAACCCTATTGAAATTGGTAAAAATCGGATCAGATTTAGATATAGTTCCCATATATAGTTTCATGCGATTTTTAGTAAATGGTACACCAAATAGTCAAATTTGGCACAAAGTTTTGCTCAATGTGCTGAAGTCAGGATTACCAAACGTTTGTCAAGTTTTATTGATAAATTTGGGATGAATATATATCTAAAACTGAACAGATTTTCACGAAACTTTATACACATCACTTTAGAATCAATACAGTACAGGTTTTGTAATCTATATGATACCCTTCTCCACCTTGGCTATGTTCCTAAGATTCTAAATGTAAGGTACAGCCAGATAAAGATATGAATAGAATAAACGTAGTATCTATGTATAAGAAATACATGTAAATCTGATTCGATTTGAAGTAGAATTAAAAATAATAAACACCATTAATTAAAAGAAAATATATTTGGAAGCTCTTTCTATATGTGAAATATATGGGGGCTATATCTAAATCTGAGATTTATTAAAGCAAACTTTACACATGTCATTTCAAAATAATTTTTTTACGCTTTCTTATCAAACAAACGTTGGGTATTAGCTGCATAATTTCAAAAATATATATCGAGCTTTATCGAAATTTGAACCGCTTTAACCGATATATAGTACACCATATTGAAGGCTCACTAAGCCACGCCTGGGAGTTATATCTAAATCTAAATTTTTATCACAATCGGACAAACTATGAAAGTTTGGTGCACCATTTACATAAAATCGGATAAAAATATATATGATAGCTATATCTAAATTGGAACGGATTTTTTTCTAATTTCAATAGGGCTTGTTCTTGAGCTAAATAAGTGAGCTGTGCCAAATTTCATTTCATTCGGATTTCAAATGCAACTTGTACTTTATATCCTATACAACAGAGTTGTGAAGGGTATAATTATCACACCATGTATCTAAACATTGAACTATGGCGAATCCTTCCTTCTTTCCTTTTGAAAAATATGTAGCACACAGTTGCCTGGATGTTCAACTCCATTAGCAGCAGCAGCAGCAACAACAAGAAAAACTAATGCGGTTTGTTTGCTATAAGTTGCTATAAGTTCACATATACATGTATGTACTTACAACTTTTTTGGATGCAAATTTTGTCTGCTTTTACTTTTATATATAGAGTAGAGTAAAATATTTAACAGAGATTTTCCACATGAGTTGGAACAGTATTTTTGTGGTTTACTGGTTGCAATGATTATATCAAACAAATTGTTTATTATGATATTATGTTATTTTGTAGCATGTTAATTGTATAATAAAATAAAAATTTCAAGGAAAGGAATTTAAACCAGAAAACTCGGACAGGGCCGACGATGTGATACCCTTCACCACTTTGGGTATATTCAACAGATTCATCCTAACAGACGTCGAATTTTTAAAAGACTATTAACATGAACTTTGATGGTTTAACATCATGTTGTTAACATCAGATGGTTGTTAACATCAGGATAGCATGAAATCGTATTTATACCCTTCACCACACTGTGGTACAGGGTATTATGACTTTGTGCATATGTTTGTAACAGGCAAAAGGAAACGAGATAGACATATGGTTCCTTTTGAGAATATGCATAGAATCACTTTCTATGTCGATTTATGCATGTCCGTCCGTCTGTCTGTCTGTGCATGTTAAATTGTAAACAAAGAACAGGTCGCATTTATGATCCGAATTGGATGAAATTTGGCATAGGTCACTTATTCGGCCCAAGGACGAACCCTATTAAAATTGGGGAAAATCGGTTCAGATTTAGATATAGCTCCTATATATATATATATATATTTAACCGATTTAATGTAAACGGTCCCTATATATCTTTCGATTTGCACGAAATTTGGTACAGCCTGATCATTTAGGTATAGAATTATGTCTGCCAAGTTTCGTGAAAATCGGAGCAGATATAGATATAGCTCCCATATATAGTTTCGTCCGATTTCATGTAAATGGTGCACCAAAGTCCCTACATATCCTTCGATTTGCACGAAATTTAGCATAACGTACTGAAATGAGCCTAGAGTGATGTCTGCCAAGTTTTGAGAAAATCGCTTCAGATTTAGAAATACCTCCCATATATATTTTCGTCTGATTTCATGTAAATGGTGCACCAAAGTCCCTGAATACCCTTCGATTTGCACGAAATTTGACATAACGTTCTGAATTGAGCCTATAATGATGCATGTAAAGTTTCGTGAAAATCGGTCCTGATTTAGATATTGCTCCCATATATAGTTTCGTCCGATTTCATATAAATGGTGCACCAAAGTCCCTATATATCCTTCGATTTGCACGAAATTTGGCATAACGTACGGAAATGAGCCTAGAGAGATGTCTGCCAAGTTTCGAGAAAATCAGTCCAGATTTAGATACAGCTCCCATATAGTTTCGTCCGATTTCATGTAAATGGTGCACCAAAATCGCTATATATCTTTCGATTTGCATGAAATTTGGCATAACGTACTGAATTGAGTCTAGAGTGATGTCTGCCTCGTAAATCGTAAAAATCGGTCCAGATTTAGATATAGCCCCCTTTTATTATAGATTGATTTTAAGTAATTGACACACCGTTCTGAAATTACTATAACCTAACCTGTGACATGTTTGTTTGAAATCGCTTAATATTTGGATATAGCTTCCATGTATATTTTCGCCTGATTTCAAGTAAATTGGGCATCAAACTCCTCATGTAGTCAGATTGACATCAAATTTTAAACAACTTACAAAATTGAGCATAGAATTTCGTAGTTGCGTTTTCTAGAAGTACAGAAATAGCCCAACAGATGTCCTATTTATATTTGTTTGAAGTCGATTTACATACTTTATGGATAGATCTAGGTAGATTCACATTTAAATAAATATCACATATTTTACTTCATCCAAATTTCATGTTAATTGTCCTGTTTAATATACCCATAGTGGTGAAGGGTATCATATAGTCGGCCCCGTCCGACTTTACTACTTTCCTTACTGGTTACTTATTATCACACCCACAAAATCTGAAAAAAAAACAACATTAGGGGGTATCGTTATATGGAGGCTGCCCCAAATAGAGAAGCAAAAATTATAATTTTTGCTAAGAATGTGTGATACATAATGCGAACTTAAAATACCAAATTCCAGCTAATTTGATTCATCAGCATGCAGTGTTAATAAAAGTCAAATTATTTTTTTTATTAAATTTTTAAACGAAAATGTCAACGACTATTTTTATATTATCGACAATAACTCTTAAGTGTACGAATGGTCGCAGACGGTCGCGAAATTCTGGACGGAGAACATACCAAGCTGTCCTTTGGTACTATAACCATTAAAATATCCTCTGGCACTGCTTGGCACTAAATTCTGAAACTCAATTTTTTTCCAAAAAAATATTATTATGAGTTTTATAACGAAATTTTTGATTATTATCTCCAAATTGCTGATAATATTCACTTCCATTATAACCACCAGTCGCTTCTGTTTAATTGACGTCACTTCAAATTAATATTTTGACGCATACCGATGTTCACAAAATATGAAATTTTGACAATGTTATAAAATTTTACTTGTGTAAAGCTCAAAGTCCGTAGATTTCGAACATATAATGTTTTATCGGCTCTACCTGAATTGGACTTTTTGCCAAAAAATTGGATTCCATAGTGCAATGGGACAAAAATAAGAATATCGATTTAAAGCAAATATCAATCGGACACCCGTTGATAATTTGCAGCCCAATTAACATGAAGTCTGTCGATAATATATATGGGCTATATATATAAAACGCAATTACGTCATTATATGCTCAATTTTGTACGTTGTGTCTTGTCAATCAAAATCGGACTAAACTATATATGGGAGCTATATCTAAATCTGAACCCATTTCAACAAAACTTGACACACGTTAGGCTATTCCAAATTCAGTAAGTTGTGCAAGTTAAGTTGTGTTGGAGAGACAGACGGACGGACAGGTATGTATGACTCGACTCAGAAAGTGATTCTACGCATATTCTATCTCTAACTCTCTCTCTATCTCTCACAAAGACATAATACCCTGTACCACAGTTTGGTAAATCGTATAAAAATTGAAAAGTAACTATGAATTTATCTTGATGATTTTACATATTCCCTTATTTCACATATTTGGAATTTCACTTTATATACATATCCTTATCTTTTAAACATATTCTGCATGCATATGGTAAATTATGTCCATGATGATTTGTAATTATTTCCATTTGACCTTCTTTCATTATGGTCTCATTGAAGTTATCATCGCGACAAAGCGGATGTGACAACACACAACAGTGGGAAAGGTGTGGTATTGTTTGTAAATGCCTTGTTAACCTCGAAGTGAGGCTCCAGCGAAATTCTCATGCAGTTTATGTCGTTGGTCAGCTAAGTACTTCGCTTTGTTACAAGAGACATTTGGGTATGAACGGTTTTTTGTATAGAAGCAATAGCTTCTGGGGAGAATATCCCAACAAAAAACTAAGGGAACTGATGAGGATCAGTGGCGTGATCCGAAACTATAGTCTTCCCTGTCTTACCCCTCGGCAAACAATGCCATACATTCCCCACTAATAAATAGTTGTTTTTTATAAAAACAACAAACTGGGATTCAGCCCGACTATTTTGCAAAAACAAAATTCATTGTAATACTTTTTATACCCTCCACCATAGTATGGAGGGTATATTAATTTTGTCATTCCGTTTGTAACTCACCGAAATATTAATTTCCGACCCTATAAAGTATATATATTCTTGATCAGGGTAAAATTCTAAGACGATGTCCGTCCATGTCCGTCCGTCTGTCCGTCCGTCTGTCCGTCTGTCCGTCTGTTGTAATCACGTTATCTTCCGAAGGAATTTAGATAGGGTGCTGAAATTTTGCATAGGGTTGTCTTTTGTCCGCAGGCAGGTCAAGTTCGAAGATGGGATATATCGGTCCACGTTTAGGCATAGCTCCTATATAAGGGTACCCCCAAATCTTTGGTATTTTGGGGTTCTTGAGCGCATTTTTCAACCGAATTCCCTAAAATTTAGTACATTGGGTTTTTATTGGGTACAAAATGCCGCCACAAAAAATTATAAATATATGCCCACTTTTTCTGGTAGCCCCCATATAACGGTAGCTCCTAATTTTCAGTATTTTGGGGGTTTTGGTCGTATTTTTCCACCGAATTGTCTGTAATTTAGGTTCCAAATCACTCTACAAAAAATTATGAATATAGGTCCATTTTTTCTGGTAGCCCTCCATATAAGGGTACCCCCAATTTTCGGTATTTTTGGGTTCTTGAGCGCGTTTTTCAACCGAATTCGCTGAAATTTGATATATTGGGTTCTTATTGGGTAGCCTCCATATAAAGCTACCCCCAAATTTCGGCATTTGGAGGTTCTTGAGCGCGTTTTTCAACCGAAATCACTGAAATTTGGTATTTTGTAGCCGTATAATGAAACAAATTTCCCTAACCAAAATTATTAATCGTCAACCCTGTTTAAGCGTAGTCCCCATATAACCCCATTTTTATACCCTCCACCATAGCATGGAAGGTATATTAATTTTGTTTTTCCGTTTGTAACTCATTGAAATAATCATTTCCGACCCTATAAAGTATATATATTCTTGATCAGCGTAAAATTCTAAGACGATCTAAGCATGTCCGTCTCTCCGTCTGTTGTAATCACTCTAGCGTCTAAACGAATTGAGATAGATCGCCAAAATTTTGCATAGAGTCGTCTTTTGTATGCAGGCAGGTCAAGTTCGAAGATGGGATATATCGGTCAACGTTTAGGCATAGCTCCCATATATGGGTACCCCCCAATTTTCGGTATTTTGGGGTTCTTGATCTCGTTTTTCAACCGAATTCGCTGAAATTTGGTACATTGAGTTCTTATTGGGTAGCAACTCTCCCCACCAAAAAATATAAATATAGGTTCATTTTTTCGGATAGCCCCCATATAAGGGTACCCCCCAATTTTCGGTATTTCGGGGGTTCTTGATCTCGTTTTTGAACCGAATTCGCTGAAATTTGATACATTGGGTCCTTTTTTAGTGCCAAATATCTACGCAAAAAATTATGAACATCGGTCCAGTTTTTCTGATAGGCCCCATATAATTGTATACCCAAATTTTCGATATTTTGAAGTTCTTGAGTGCTTTCTTCAACCGAATTCGCTGAAATTTTATACTTTGAGTTCTTATTGGATAGCAAATCTCCCAACCAAAAATTATAAATATAGGTCCATTTTTTCGGGTAGCCCCCATATAAGGGTACCCCCCAATTTTCGGTATTTTGGAGTTCTTGAGCGCGTGTGTAACTCATCGAAATAATAATTTCCGACCCTATAACGTATATATATTCTTGATCAGCGTAAAATTCTACGAAGATCTAGCCATGTCCGTCTGTCTGTCCGTCTGTCTGTTGTAATCACTCTAGCGTCTAAACGAATTGAGATAGATCGCCAAAATTTTGTCTGCAGGCAGGTCAAGTTCGAAGATGGGCTTTATCGGTCCACGTTTAGGCATAGCTCCCATATAAGGGTACCCCCCATATTTTCGGTATTTTGGTGTTCTTGAGCGCGTTTTTCAACCAAATTTGCTACATTGGGTTCTTATTGGGCACTAAATTTCTCCACGGAAAATTATAAATATAGGTCCACTTTTTCTGGTAGCCCCCATATAACGGTACCTCCTTATTTTCAATATTTTGAGGATTTTGATCGTATTTTTCCGCCGAATTAGCTATAATTTAGTATTTTGAGTTCTTAATAGGTCCCAAATCTCTCTACAAAAAATTATGAATATAGGTCCATTTTTTCGGATAGCCCCCATATAAGGGTACCCCCAATTTTCGGTATTTTAGGGTTCTTGAACGCGTTATTCAAACGAATTTGCTGCAAATTGGTATTTTGTAGTCGTATATGGTACCAAATCTCCCTACCAAAATATATT
>NW_026877979.1:0-23119 GCF_032173495.1 Musca vetustissima | reverse complement strand
CAAACCAAATGCTAGCTCGTAATTTTGCTCTTTGCTGTAATTTTTTATTTGTTTTTCTTCTTCTTCGTCTTCTTTTGTGGCTCTGTTTTGTGTAGATTTTAGTTTTTTTAAATATCCTCTTTTCCTCAATATCTGTGTTTTTTTATGAATGTGTCTTTTTGTTTTGTTATAATCTTTGGTTTGTTTTTTGTTTTAGTTTTCGTCAAGCGTAATTTTTTTGTTCTTTATGTATTTTTTTTTTTTATTTTTTCTTAGCTGTGTAATATTTCATTTGTTTTATTTTCGTATTAATTTTTTTTTCTATATATTACCTCTTTCCAATCTCCGTTCATTTTTAATTTCCTGCTGGCGCTGTTTTTTTCTTAAGGATGTTTCCTGCTTGCAGAGCTTCGGTCCTTTGCTATTATTTGGTTGTTTTTATTTATTAAGTAATTTGTTGTTGTTGCTGTGTTTGCAAATTAATATTTATGAAGTTGGCTGCAAATGAATATTGATACGTTTACACGAAAACATTATGAATAGGGCAGCTAGTGTATATGGCATTAGATGTAACAAATAGTTGTTGTTATTGCTCAGCGTAGATGTGCCATGATTGCACAGATCTGTAGTGCAGGCACAATAGATGGCCTGAACATCGTGGGTACCGGAACGCTTAAGACAGGTACCATCATCTGTGTTATTATCGCGTATGTAACCGCAGCCGCGCACAATGCGTACTTTGCCATAAACTGGAAAGAGAGAAAGAAAATAAATTTGTGAAAAAAAAATCCCAAAAAAAAATTTCATAAATATTTATAAAAAATATCTTTCTATTTCTATAAAAAATCAAAAAAAAAAATATTCAAATGAAACTATTTTTCTTAAAAAATCATATATTTAACTTTTTATATCTTTTTCCCCATAAAATAAATTTATCAACTGGATTTCTTAGTCATTGTGAACCCCCCTTAATCGATAAAACATCAATGCTTACTAAACACAGCTCAATAATGATATTCACACTTTAATACTTTGTCTTTTATGTAAGTCTTGATTTAGATTAGACGAGTTTACTTGCGGCAATTCTTGTCGTTCTCTTTTGAACTTGCTTCATGCGTTTATACAAGGCAATTCGGTTTCCAAAATATTTTTTTTATTTGTTGTTTTTTCACATTTAAATCTATATAAAATGTCAACAAATACGAAAAACACAAAACGGATTGCCAGAAAATTGTCGGTACGAGCAATTTTTTTTCATTTCTATACCCCTTGCCCCTCTCTCCTACAAACAAAGACTTGCCGCAAGTAAACTCGCCTAATCTAAATCAAGACTAAACAACAATAAAATAAATTAGCCATATTAGACACTCTCTGAAATACATACATTCAAAAAATTTACCAGTTTTTTTTCCAATAAAATAAATTCGAAAAGTCATTTATTGATGGATTGTGAACCACCCCATTGAAACACATGGCAATGTTTACTGAACATAGCTCAGCAATGTGAATCCCATTTTTTTACGACTTGAAACCCTTAACTGGACTTTTTCCAATAAGACATAGCGTTGTGATTATTTTTAAACTGGATATGTGTGCAAACTGAACACAGCTCAAATATACACATGCATTATGCTGACCGGCCACATATCAAATCATCATCATCATCGTTTTAAATTGTATTAAAGCCTGGTAATAAATAGTTTTGTGATTATTTTTAAACTGGGTGTGTGTGTGTAAACAGAACACAGCTTATATAAAAGCTAAAATTAAACTGACAGGTCACACACCAAATTCAATATAATTTTATAAATTATTTCTATTATAATTTTGTAAATTATTAATGGAGAGACACTTCATTTATGTTCACTGAACACAGCTCGAAGCGTCATTGAGCTGGCTTGCCACGTATCAAGTTAGCTACTCATCAGTTTGTATTGTGAACCTGCCTAATAGATAATATGTCAGTATTCACTGAACAAAGCTCAGCAATGTGGATCGTATTTCTTACGACTTCAAAACATTACCTTGCCTTTTTTTCTATAAAATAAATTCAAGACATTTATTGATGGATTGTGAACCACCCTAATAGATAATATGTTAGTGGTTACTGAACAAAGCTCTGCAATATGGATCGTGTTTTTATTTTAACGATTTTCAGTAAGTGAATAAAAAAGACAAGCATTCACATGTTAAGGTTTCATATTGCGGATTTAGACTATACTCTCTAAAGCAACTCGATTTCTAAGTCGATATACCAAATCCTAGCTGACTAGACTATTATTAACATGATATAAAGTTAACAGTCAGCTGATATTTTACTACTCATTATCATCATTTTGTATTGTCAACCTGCCTAATAGATAATATGTCAGTATTTACTGAACAAAGCTCAGCAATATGGATCGTATTTCTTACGACCTCAAAGCCTTGTCTTTTTTTCTCTATAAAATAAATTAAAGACATTTATTGATGGATTGTGAACCTCCCTAATAGATAATGTCAGTTTAACAAAGCTCAGCAATATGGATCGTATTTTTTTTTATCGATTTTTAGTAAGTGAATAAAAACAAGTATTCACATGTTAAGGTTTCATATGGCGGATTTATACTATACTCTCTAAAGCAACTCGATTTCTAAGTCGATGTACCAAATCCCAGCTGACTAGACTATTATTAACATGATATAAAGTTAATAGTCAGCTGATATTTTATTACTTATACATACATATTTCATGGGGTTCAAAGGCAAATTTCCAATCAAAATTTTCCTAATTCTAATAAGATTCTGCTTCTTTGGATATCAATCCATTGGGAGAAATTAGACCTTTTTTTGGACGGAATATTCGGAGGGAAGACAAGGCCTTCACAATATTTCAATTATATAGACAATCTGTTATATTTTTGGGTAGATTTTATAAAGGAGATGTATCAGCTGTTCAGTGACAACAATCATATGTTCAGTGACAGCAATCATATGTTCAGTGGCTTCAATCAGCTGTTCAGTGACAGCAACCATATGTTCAGTGGCTTCAATCAGCTGTTCATTGGATGCAATCATCTGTTCATTGGCTGCAATCATCTGTTCAGTGGGGAACAGTCAATGTAGTTAATCCCTAATAATGTAGGAGGTTCTTGCGCTGACACTAAAGTTTCCTATTACCACATGTAATAAGTCAAAGTATATACGAGTATATGAATATTTTCGTATTTTGCTCCGGTTAACATTGGTCCTTCATTTCACCTTAACATCGAGGAAATCCTTTCGGTAATTTTGATGGGGAAGTGTGGCAAGGCATCATTCATCTTAAAGTCGAGAAAATTCAGTCTACTAGGCTGAATATTGCCTTCTTAAGTTGTCCCCATGTTTGATCCTCGTTTAATAGTTCTCCTTCGAACAGGAACTGGCCTGAAGAATTGATCTTAATATCAAATAAATTCTGTAGGTTGAAAATTGTTTTCAAGGCGTTGCCTTATGTGACAACTCAAAGCACACAAAGATAACCCTTTTAATATTGGTCCTTCGAAAAGAAATTGAAAACTTTACTTCATAGTCGAGGAAATTCTGCAAGCTAGCTTAAGACTAGTCTTAAAGGATTGTCCCCAGCGAGAGGAAATTTTGTAGAACTCGTGCCTCAGACATTAGTCAGCTTGGCTAAGAATAGTCTTAAAGAGCTGTCTCCAAGGTGAGGAAATTCGGTAAAGGCTAAGCCAAGAAGCGAGGTGGTTATTTATGGTAGCCCGAAAGTCGCGGACTCAGCCGTTTAACTTTGGTAGACTGCACACTGATTCAAGAAGGCGAATGCTCGGTAAAATGCACACCACAGATGAAAATCGTGAAAGTTTTTCGGCATTTTTCCCAATTAATTTTGGTCCTTCGAACTGAAGAATTTGTCCTAACGTAGATGATATTCTGTCAGCTGGGCTAAAAATTGTCTTTAAGGGTTGTTCACAGGCAGTGGAAGTTTGTTTGACCACAATTAAAGAGTGAAGTTATTTTCCCCGTTTAACTTTGGTCCTTCGAACAGTAACTGACGAATTTTCCTTAACGTCGAGGAGATTCTGTCAACTTTGCGGACAATTTTCTTAAAGGAAGGGAGAGGAAATTTGTTTGACCATAATTAATGGAAGGATTGTGACAACATTCTGAGTGAGAGAAGAGGCGAATCTATAAAATGCAAGCCACTAACGAAGATCGAAAAAGAGTGAAGGAATTTTTTCCCATTTAACTTTGGTCCTTCGAACAGAAGCTGAAGAATTTACAATAATGTCGAATTTTCCTTTTGTCAGAAATGCTAGCGAGACGAATTTGTTAAGACCACGATTAATAAAAAATCAAGAAGAGACTGCGCAAATATGACTGTGCCAAAAAATGACTGTCTGAAGGGGTGAAGGGGCTTCAAAACATATTCTGAAAACTGTAGACAGATGTCAGGAAGACGAATCAATAAACTAGACACAGAAGGTATTTTCCTAAAATAGTGTTGGGCAATCTAGTTCACGTAGTGGATCTCTATTTTAGCAAGAAACTAGTTCATGAATATAGTTCATTTGTTCCATGTAGTTCTTTCATATTTCTTGTTCTTTTTATAGAAAGGAACTAGTTCCTTAATACAGTTCATTTGCTCCTGTAGTTCTTTTCTCGTTCCTTTTTTAGAAGAGAACTAGTTCCTTAATATAGTACATTTGCTCCACGTAGTTCCGACACCTAGATAGTTCATTCGAATCACGCACTTTCGAGATCAAATAAAGGAATGATATCAAATAAAGGACCGAGATCAGAAAAGGGTACTAAAGAACTGTACCTACTTCCTATCGTTCCATTATTGGAATAATAAATACCAAAGCTATAGATTGTATCATCGAACTAACGGATCCTTCCAGCCTTAAAAAACATTGAAAATTTATTTAAATTCGTCGAATTGTCAAAAGAGAATCAAAATTACAGCAACAAACAGAAAGCATCTGTGTTCACTGAACATAGCTCTATGTTAGGGCGTATTTACACCGAACGCGTTTAATGAAGACTCTTCATTCAATCGCCTTTTAAATTGTCATTTACTGTGATTTATTGCCAAAGAACATGTTTTGAAAAAATTACAAATTGTTTATATTTTCTAAAGATATTATGACAATTTTAGGATTTTGAATATTTTTTTAATTATCTTTAAACTCGTACTTACCCTTTTGTACAGTTTTACGGCATAGAACTGGTACCTTATCCTTAAGATGTTCACGTGGTTCCTGTTTGCTGCAATTAACCTCACCTATCGAATAGGGATCGAATGGATCACCGCAACGGCGATCATATTCACTATTACAATCATAGCACATAAGAGCCGTTGTAACTGGAAACATGAAAACAAAAATATAGTTAGTATGATCTTAAGAATATTTTTATAAAAACAAGTAAATAAATAAATATTATAAAAATCCTAACCTAACCTTCAAGTCCTAAAATAAAAAAACCTAAATATTAAATATTAAAACCAATAAATAAATATTATAAAAATTCTAACCTAACCTCCAAAAAGTCCCAAAATTTAAAAAATCCCTATTAATTCAAAATAATTTAGGGGGGTATACAAGGAAATCCTATAAGCTGTACACAAATTATATTTACCTTTTTTTAATTAATTCCCAAACCAATAAAATAACAATTAAAATTGTTTTCCCAATTACCTCTCTTCCCTTTTTTATAATCGTTTCTCTGTCCATTTGTAGAGGTATTTTTTTAATCTAAAAGCTCAAATCGCAGACAAATGTCTACACATGTTTTGTGTATGCTATCGCTGAAAAAACACCGACTATTTTTAAAACATAATCCACTTAAAGGTTTGTATTTAAAAAGGAATAAAAAAAGAAATACTAAACATGTAATTATTGTTTGTACATATATATATATATAATTATACACGTGCCGAACATACTTGATATACACTTTTTTGTCATCTGTGTCTTTTCTATTAAAAGTATAAACAAAAAAATAACAACTAACCACAAGATAATTAAAAATTATGTGTAGCATTTTTTATATTAAAAATTATACGTCAATAAATTACCCCCTTATCAATTATTCTTTTTCCTCAGACATTTGTTCAAATGGGACGTCTTGTAAGAGACAAAAAAATCGGTGTGATGATTTCTTTCTGTACGAAAATATCATTATCGACTTATTCTATATGAAAAAAGTCTCAATAAATTTATTTATATCATAAATTCCTTACCGAACTATGTCCACACTAGGAATTTTCCAATACAATTTTCTCAATACGACAAACTCTCTCATTTCTAACTTAATTTATTCATTCCTAATCCTTTTCGATTTATTTAATATAAAAATCCTTCGTTCAGTTGGATGTGAACCACCCTTTATATACAAAACAAAACTGAACATAGCCCACCAATAAAATACTTATTAAGAGCTCATCTATTATTAAATACTATTATGAGAGCAGATAACTGTTTCCATGTGAGAGATTAAGAGAAGGAGAAGTGATAAATATGGAGAGCTCATAAATTCAATTGCTTTTAATTGGCATATTCTCTTTACATGAACTTAACATCTGTGTTAACTGAACACAGCTTAATACATAAACTAAGAAATATAAAGCTACCTGGCCACACATTGAACTAGAATGACAATATCATCGCAATAATGTTTGTATTCCAATAAATAATATGAAATTATTAACAGAGTTGAAATGAAAATTGTCTAACTTTGTCAGCAAAGCTGAATTGTTGAAAAATTAATAGAAAAATAGCATATTCAGCTGGAAAATTGTATTATAAAGTTTACATTTTTATAAATAAATTTCAGAAAAATATTAATAGTTATAAAATTCAGCATTGTTGAATTTACTAGAATTGTATTTATCAGTTGAAAAAAACGAAATTCTTGCTTACATTTTTAATTCAGCTAGCTGAATTCATAAATTAGCAACAATTATTTCGAGTAAAATAATATTTTTTAACAAAAAAAAAACAACAATATTAATTTTTATGATATTCAGCAAAGCTGAATACAACCAAATCTTTAAATTTTCCTTTTGAAATAGTACAATTTTAGCTATTTATATTAATTCAGCTTGCTGAATTAGATGAACAATAGATTTAAAAACCAAAATAATTTTTTTTTTTGAACACAAAAAATTAAATAACAAATTATTTTAGGCAAAAAATATTTACCCTAAAAAATTATTTTCTATTTTGCAAAAATAAATTTGTTTTTATAGCTGAATTTCACTAAAACTGAAATTTCTCATTTGAAAAGTTAACATTTTTGTTCTATTCCATTATTCAGCTAGCTGAATTAAACTAAAACTGATTTTTCTCTATCGAAAATTTCAAAATATTGTTTTATTCTATTACTCAGCTAGCTGAATATCACTAAAACCAAAATTTCTCTTTTGAAAATTGAAACATTTTGTTTTATTTTATTATTTAGCTAGCTGAATTTAACTAAAATCGAAATTTCTCTTTCGAAAAGTTAAAATTGTTGTTTTATTCCATTATTCAGCTATTTATTTATTTTTTTTCTTTTGAAAATTTAACAATTCTGTTTTATTCTATTTTTCAGCTAGCTGAATTTCACTAAAACCGAAATTTCTTTATTGAAAAGGTAATATTTTTGTTTAATTGTTTTATTCAGCTGGCTGAATTACATATATGGTGGCTTTATAAAAATATTTGCATTATTTTTTTAATATTTTTAGCTAAAAAATAAATAAAACTTAATTTTAAGAACAATTAAATGATCAGCTTTGAATTTTTATATTATACATATATTTTTTTCAATTCAGCAAGCTGTTTTACACTAAAACTGTATTATTCTCTTTTGAAAAGGTTCCACTTTTGTATTATTCCATTATTCAGCTAGCTGAATTACACTAAAATTGATTTTTTTCTATTGAAAATTTCAAAATTTTGATTTATTCCATTATTTAGCTAGCTGAATTTCACTGAAATCGAAAGTTCTTTTTTCGAAAACGTACATTTTTGTTTTATTCCGTTATTCAGCTAGCTGAATTTTACTAAAACCTAAACTTTTCTTTTTATATATAATTTTTCCCATTCAGCAAGCTGATTTACACTAAAATTGTATTATTCTCTTATGAAAAGTTGAAATTTTTGTTTATTTACACTAAAATTTATTTTTTCTATTAAAAATTTAAAATTTTTGTTTTATTCCATTATTCAGCTAACTGATTTACACTAAAATCGAAATTTCTCTTTGAAAATATTTAAATTTTTTTTATTCTATTAATGAGCTAGCTGAATTTCACTAAAACCGAAATATCTCTGTTGAAAAGTTAAAATTTTTGTTTAATTCCATTATTCAGCTAGCTGAATTGCATAAATAATGACTTTAACTGTGGTTTAGTTACACAAATTGATATGACAATAATTTTCTTTTGGCACAATTGCATATTTTTTTTTTTTTTTTGCATAATCTATTGACACACTTTTTGAGTTGAGTTTAGCTGAGCCAGCTAAGAATGCTTAATAGATATGGACAATACACAAAAAAAAAACAATGGATGGATGGATTTGCGGCACATAAAAAAAACATTACAAGAAACATTTTAACATGTTATCCTATAGACCTACTATTTTATATTTCCCCCTTTCTCTTTAAAAAAAAATTAATTTCCCTAATTGTCAAATTTTTATTTTCCCAAATGCCAATCAAATAATTTTAATTCCTTTGATTGACTTCCCCAAAGAGAGTGTTTTTTTTTCATTGTTTATTCCCCCAGCTGACCACAAACTGTGAACCCCCTTCCTACCTACCACATTTTATTTTCCTGCGTTACGCATTGCACTAATCACAGTAAACCCCTTTAGTTTTGTTTTAATTTTCTACAACTAGGTTTCCATGCCATACTTACCATGCAGGCATGCCAAGAAGGCAACCAAAAGTAATGTTCTTTCCATAAATGGTGACATTGTTAACTAATTTGTTGTTGTAGTTTTTTTCTTGTTTTTAAGTTCTGCTGTAGTTTGCAGTAAGTTTTTTTGTTTCTGTTTCTTTTTTTTTCTTCTTTAACGGATAAAGGAAACGATTCACAAATCAAGCACGAAACGTTCGTTATCACTGAACCAATAAGCCAACCAACCGCGAACCAACTAACAACTCGGGCTGATGAACGGCGGCACGACACAAAAACACACAGACGCACACACACACACAATAATCGCAAATATAACGGTTCTTTTTATTCTTGCTCTTCCTTTTGTGGCCAATGTATGTCTCTTGGCGTAGTTGTTGTTGTTATTGGTTTTGTTGAGTGATGGATAATTCTCTCAACGGCAGTCAGCAACAATTAAATCAATAGAGGTTGAAAATCCAATACAACACACACACGTACACACAAACGCAGTGATATATCCTTCGTTGCGTTTGTCTTCCTTCTTCTGCTTCTTCTTCTTCTCTCTATATATATTTTCCGTTATTTGGTGTGTTAGTTTTTTTCACTTCCTTTTCTTGTTTTGTATAACAGGCAGCACACTTACACAACACACTGACTCAATCACTCACTCACTTAAACACCAAGACGGAGAGAGAGCGAGAGTGGCAGATAGAGAGAGAGCAAAATGAACGAAACCAAACCGTTAAGAACGTTAAATCAACAACAACAACATATCGCAGTGTAGCCTTTTCTTGTATAGAACTGTACAGTCCAATAGATGGGGAGAGAGTGAGAGAGATAGTGTAGGAGACATGGTTAGCGAGATAGAGAGAGAGCACGCGACATGCAAAGAGATTAAAAGGTAAAATACAGAGGAAAATAGTGTTATTAATATTATTTGTGTGTGTTATGCGATATTGTTTCATAATACGGAAAAGATTTACAAAAAAAAACACACAAAAGGAGAATAAAGAATTGGCATTGTCAGGTAATTAAGAAATAAATAAAAATTGTATAATTGTCAAAAAAGACAATCGCACAAAAACGTGATTTGCATTAAAGAAATTTGTTGTTTACTGTAAAAGTTGACATAATTTTTAGACACTGGCAGCTAGATATATATTTATTAAGAAAACGTAACTAATTTCAATTTAGAATGACCTCTTTGTAAAAAAAAATACCTCCATGTAAACATAGCATAAGAAACAAACTTTGTTTGACATAATTGGTCTGTTCCAGAACTTCAAAACTCTACTAATTTTGACTACATTTTCGACATCTTAAAGAAAAAATTGTTATCACTAGTAAAAATTTGTACATTCTTGCAAGTTCTGGAACGGGCACATGTTTTACAGACATTCGATGGTAGTAGCCTCAATTGCAAATAATTAAAAAATTGTTCTTTTTTAATTGTCGAACTGTCAATCGAAACTAATAGTAGGTACACCACTTTAAACCTTTGTGGCCCAATGTTGCCCACCGACAACAACATGTTTTAGAGCTTATATTTTATACGCAGCTAGTAGGTGTATATTTTATGGATTACATACTGAGCCCATTAATTAAAAAATTTTCTTTTGAATTGTCGAATTGCCAATCGAAACTAATAACAGGTACACCGCTTTAACCCTTTGTTGTCCAATGTTGTCCACAAGCAACCACATTTTTTAGAGCTTATTCATAATACTGTATCTACCGAATTCGAGTATGTAGCGACGTCAAATTTTGTTCATATCTTATGTAGGATAGTTGCATTAATCTATGTACTGAAAATAGTTCCGAAAAAAAAATTGGGGGCTCAAATGTTTAAAACATTTCTGTAATCTGCTGTTTAGACTAGTCTGACATAGAGTTGACAGTCAGCTGTTCCTTTTCATTCAGTGGTATCCATGATGTTGTGTTGTATAAATAAAAGGAGAGTTCACACTTATGAATGATGTGAACTCAATAAAAGGAGAGTTCACACTTATCCAATACATCATATTCAATTAATACCATGGTATAATAAAAGAAGGTAACAGCAAGTGTTGTTGTACAAAAAACGATACAACAACCACATGGAAATTTGTTGTTGTAAGTTCTACTAGTGTCAACTCATTTGACAGAAAAATGTAAACAAACAAACAAATTAGTTTTATTTTGAAAATTAAATATTTTCGAATCCTCAAAATAAAAATTGAAAAACATGAATGAACATCTATCAAATTTATATTTCTATCGCTTCCACATCTTTCCTATAATTGAGCCATTGCCACTTATATGTGTAAAAAACACATAAAAATGCAGGGAATTGCGAGTTATTCCATGAAGAAAGATTTGCTTCCCCAAACTTTCCCAGCAGGCAGATTGAGTAAATTGAATACGGGACCACATTTAATAAAGAACAATTACAAACGCTATGCGTTCCCAATTTTCCTGTTGTGTGATTTTTAAAAACATAATTTGTCAAATTCCTATTGACACTAGTATTACGTTGGAATCAAATCAGCTGGAATTTGCTGTTACCTTTTATAATTTTACCATGAATTAATACCAATATTTTGTCTATCAATAAAAGGGTGTTCACACTTATCGAGACAAAATATCTGTGTTAATTGAATATGTTTTCTAATAAAAAAAAATTTTGCATATAAATGTAACATTAGGGTACATTCACATCGAACATGTTTCACGGAAATACGAACAAAAGAGAAATAATAACTTCAACGAACCGTTTGATGACTTATGAAAAATCAAGTTCGGTGTAAATGAGCCCTCGTATTAACTAGGGTTGTGAACCCCCTTTTTTAAATTAAAACAGCTGTGGCATGATGCAATACTAAAGTGATTTATCAAAACAAAAACATCTGTTTCTTATTCGGACATGGTTGACAACATTGCACACCTAATTCAAGTATAAACTACTAAATGGAGTACTTATTTATTGTGTCATGAGCTGTGAAAATGACAATCTTAAGGTGCCTATAGACTACAAATTATTAAATGACAATTCCGCATCGTATATGTCAATTAAATCATGCTGTGGATATTAATTGTAGTGTAAATCGGAAGTACTTTTCGATTATCATTCTTCAGCATTGACTTATTAACTGATATCCTCATTATAATATTACATACTCGATTAATATTAATTGTTACAAGTAAGAAAATCATTTTATATTAGGTTTACATTCACGTGTTTCAAACCAATTAATAAAAACAAAGTGTTATAAATATTTTACGGAAATTGTCAATTATTTGGCATATATAAATGGCTAAAAAGAAATCACTAATAATTTATCATAAGGAAGTAGGCACACATTTCTTCGGACTGTGAACCCGACATGTGTATTAAAACAGCGGTTAAAAAATTATTACTGGGCAATCTTAAAGCGCCTATACACTATGAAATCTGTTCGATTTAAAACGAAAATTCCATAGCGTCGGGTTAATTCCATTCAAACCTCTTTTGTATTAGGTTCACATTGAGTCATTTATTTGTAAAATTGCTAAAGAAAAAACTGTTGTCTCTTCTAAGGGTACGCCAAGAATGGCTTCATCTTCGTTTTTATCCCATCATTCGGTGTTGTATTTGATCGTTCTAAATGCTATCGATAACAGTACGTTTACATTGTACCGGATTTAGTTAACCCAGTGGATTCATATTGTCAATTCCATTGTTTATACGTCAAATAAATCCTCATAGAGTAAGTTAACCCGGTAAAAAGTTGTAATGTAATTGCCATTTAAGTGTATTGTGGGATTGTTCATTTACTAAATGCTATCAATAAGTGTATTATTTACAATGGGTATGTTCGTTACATAATTCAACTACAAAACACCAATATTTTGTCTGAGAGCCTGCAAGAATCTTCTATTAAATAAAATTGTTTCCGATTTTTCCCTTTCATAGTTTTTTGAAATTATAAAAATTAAGAAACTACTAGTACGTTTACATTGACCGGATTTCGTTAACCCAGTGGGTTTTAATTGTCAATTCCTTTGCATATATGTCAAATAAATCCTCATAAAGTAGGTTGACCCGGTAAAAAGTTCTAATGTACAAGGAGTTTACTTTAATAATGGGATTCAGAACCTTGCAGAACCTTTTAATAGTGGATATTAGAAATTTTACTTGCGGAACATGTCAGTTTGTGAAGGGTTGCCATTGCCCTCAACTCTCACATGCACAAAATGTAGAATTGAAGCAGTTAAAATGGGCATCTACATTGGAACTTTTTACCTGGTTAACCTAGGATTTATTTGGCCTGTATATAATGGAATTGATAAATTAAACCCACTGGGTTAACGAAATCCGGTAAAATGTAAACCTACTTTTAAAACTGTCCAATACAAATCCGAACTTATGAATTTGAAAAGTTTTACCAGGTTTTGAGTACGGGAAACAGACCATTTTTTTTTTTTTTTTGCTTGGAAAGCGCATCCACTTTCTTCAAAAGACCCCTCTTAATATACTCATTCACCCAACAACAACATTGTTATTTCTTATATATATTTTTGCTTTAAATCTTCATTACGTTAAGTACTTATTTTTATAACAAAAAAAAATCCAAATCTAGAGTACGAAAAAGAAGAAGCAGCAGCTAGAAAAAAAAGACATGTCCCTCCTTTGACATTATCATTGGGTGACACAGTTTCATAACTCTCCCACCCAAAAAGAAACATTTTTTTTTCTGTTACACTTTGTCGTTCTTCTACTTTATTTTTTCCTACATTTCACTTAAGCACCGTGCATGTCCTTATTTTCGTGGAAATTTTTATTTTATGGTTGGATATTATGTGTTTGATGGAATTCGCAACAACAACAACAAAAAGAAGTGGAAGAAGAAGCTAACAACTTTCTTCTTTCTTTGCAAATTGGCTTTTTATATGGCTGTTTCAAATGACAAACCGTCCGACCAACCGTCTATTTTCATATGTCCACGACCTATTGAGTGGTGTAGAAGAGGTTTTCGATTCGTTTAGCTGTCGGTATTTTCGGTAGTTATTTTTCATGTATGCTTATTCTTATTGTTCGATTTAGAAAATGTTTGTATTTCATTTCTTTTGCCGTGTTCTGGTTCTTCTTCTTCTACGTTTCCATTTCAACTCGATACAATGATGACGATGACGCTATAAACGACCTAATTACCAGCAACAACAACCACGACGACGACGACGATGGCAATAATAATAGTATAGCAACCAAAAACAACAACAACAATCGTAAAAAAACTACAAACGACGACAACAACACCATTCAGCACAAACCCTTAGAGAATGGTTCTTAAAGAACCTACCAGCCGCCCCACGCCACCACCCTCTAACAGAAACCAAACCAAATGAAATACCGTAAAGAGCCCTTACCCAACCCACTTACTCTCAGGACCCATTCTCATTTGACAATAGGTGAATGTGACTGTGTGTGTGCCCGTTTGATGGACAATGAGTGAATGAATGAGTGTACTTAAAGCTACATACATATCTAGAGGGGGGATATTAAATTTGTGATTACGTTTTGAATTTAAAGGACCTCAATCCTGATATTTTACTTTGGGCCTTTTTTAAATTATTTATTATCCTTGGCGTATTTGCATTTAAAGTTATTTATATCCCATTTCAAAGAACTGACTGACTTCAGTTGCTCGAGGAACTTCCGCAGTTAAATCACTCTCCCTATTAGATCGATGCATTGGTCATTTCCTATTACTTTCTCGTAATAATCGTTGTGCCCACGTCATACCTGACATAATCGTATGGCGAGGGTTATCAGTCTGCCGTTCAGATTCCCGTCCATAATAGAACTCAAACATCCCCCAGGTGACAATTGTTCTTATCTCCCTATTGTTCAGTATCCCTATTAGATCGATGCATTGGCCAATCCCTATTAGTTTCTCGTAATAATCGTTGTGTCCACGTCATACCTGCCATAATCTTATGGGGAGGTCCCACACACAGAGTTATCAGTCTGCAGTTTAGATTCCCGTCCATAATCTAACTCAAACATTCCCCATGTGACAATTGTTCTTATCTCCCTATTGTTCAGTATCCCTCTTAAATCGATGTATTGGTCATTCCCTATTACTTTCTCTCGTAATAATCGTTGTGTCCACGTCATACCTGCCATAATCTTATGGCGAGGTCCCACACACAGAGTTATCAGTCTGCAGTTTAGATTCCCGTCCATAATCGAACTCAAACATTCCCCATGTGACAATTGCTTTTATCTTATTTTAATGATCTCCAATACGACGTAGGTCTCTTCTTTACATGTGCATGCTATTTTTGTGGACTATACATGAACTAAATTTAGTTTTGTATTTTTTCTTCTCAATGCAACTAAAATTGTTCATTTATCCATGAACCATCGTGATCCTTCTCTAACTTTTCTAGGCTCTTCTTGACTTGCACTACATGTTTTGCTTTTAATGACACTTCGACACTTGCATATTTTTCACCGAAATTTTCTTGCACATCTCAGAGGAGCTCAATAGAAAAATCGCTCATCCTGATGCTTTACTTCGAACCTATTTTTGAATTATCTATTACCCTTGGCGTATTTGCATTTAAAGTTATTAATATCCCCCCTATAAGAACTGTAAATTCCTGACTCGAATTGTAGGGTCGATTAGTTCCGGAAAGAACTAGTTCATTGTTCAATAAGCCGAGCTTCAAAAAGATTTCAAAACGCGTAGGTCGTGTGCGCATCTCATCCAATTTGAAAGGCCATTTTCCGAGGTGGTATCTTCTACTTGATCTTACCATCGGATTCGTGCCCTTTCCCTTCTGCGTAATACATCACTTGGCTCACTTTTATATGCCTTTTAAGTGGGGGGAATCCTCATCCATTCTCACAACATGGTCTAGCCACATAGTCGCTGCAGCTCGATCCATCTGACTATGTCAATGTCCGAGAATAGATGGTATAGCTCATGGTTCATTCGATGAAGATATTCATCATCGACGCAGATCGGTCCATAGATCTTCCGGAGAATTTTTTGCTCTCAAACACTCCAAGAGCTGCCTCATCGGCTTGTGCAAGTATCCATGCTTCAGATCCATAAAACAGTACCGGTAATATGAGCGTTTTGTAGAGTGTGAGTATGGTCTGGCGAGCGGTGACCTTGCTTTTGAGATGCTTACTCAGACCACAGCATATGTTGGCCAACACTATTCGATCCGTCGACTATGACATCTGTTTGTGCAACTACCCATGCTTCAGATCCATACAACATAACGGGTAATATCTCGATCCGTCTGACTATGTCAGTGTCCGAGACTAGATGGTAAAGTTCATGATTCATTCTATGACGATATTCATCGTCGGCACAGATCGGCCCATAGATCTTTCGGAGAAAATTTTCTCTCAAACACTCCAAGAGCTGCCTCATCTGCAAGTACCCATGCTTCAGATCCATACAACAGAACTGGTAATATCAGAGTCTTGTTGAGAGTGAGTATGGCCTGGCGAGAGGTGACCTTGCTTTTGACCATAGTAGCATCTGTTGGCCAACACTATTCTCCTCCGAATTTCAAAGCTGATGTTATTAGTTTTGTTAATAGCGGTGAGGTATATAAAATCATTCAGTATGCAAATCTGTAGTGTTCAAGTTCCACAATTCGTCCGAGTCTATTGGAAGTCTTGCGCGTTGATACCATCAGCTTGGTCTTGTCGCCATTTAGTGCCAGTCCAATTTTGGCAGACTCCTTCTAATTCGTTTAAAGGTGGATGTTACCGCTACGCCGATGTCGTCGGCGAGTAACATATGTTGTTTGATGTACGGCAGTGTTGGGCAAAATTAAATTGAGAGCAAGTGTGTGCGAGCGTAACTGAGAATTCACCACTAATAACGACTGACGTAAAGAGAAAGAAAGAGAAAATGTGTTTACCCATCGACCCTCAGTTACGGTAGCGTATATGGCCGAGCATGCCTGATGTACGGAGTGTCATTTATGTTCACATTTGCATCTCGTATAACCTTTTCCAGCTGAACGTTAAACGGGTCACACGACAAACTGCCACCTTGTCTCATTCGGTATTGAAGGTTCTTTCCGACGAGGTTCTTTCCGACTTTGCCACTTAAAGTTATCTTGCATAGCCGTATTAATTTCGCAGGAATGCAGGCTTTAAACACCTCTGAACGGATAGGGCTGATGAATGTGGATTTATAGTCTACGACTAGGTGGAATGTGTCGATGTCTTTTCCGTGGGTCCTTTCTGGCGCAGAGTGAAAATCTGGTCAATAGTGGATTTGCTACGCCTGAAACAGCATTGGTATGGTCCAATAATGTCATCGGTCATTGGCTTTAGTTGTTCACACAGCACGCTGCATAGCACTTTATATGCGATGGGATTTTCATTGAAACTATTTCGATAAAGGAACGATAGGTACTAAATCCAGTCATCTAAAAAATCTCCCTTTAAATAATTCTTGACGTATTTGCGTTTAAAGTTATTATAAACAAGATTACTTGGCTGAGAATTACAAGAATTTCGTCTGACTTGTAGAATGTCTCTGATTTATTCATCCGATTCGATTGCTCAATCATATCAAAAATATCCGTTTCTATCGTTTCTTGACATATTTGCATTTAAAGTTATTAAAAAACGCAAGTTTCCTAAGAATTAAATGACTTTTGTCAGACTCCTAAAATTCGGAAATTCTAACATTTTCGATTGTCGTCTACAAAGACGCCTATACAATAGTCTACAAACCTAGAAAGAACTTCTGCAATCTCTAAAGGACTTCAGTTGCCTCGTGTAAAGACACCTTTAGTTGATGCCTTATACAACCATAATAGAACTTTTGCTTTTTTTTCTAAATACTCCTTTTCTCAGCTAAGTACTGTACACTCATCTATAAACCTTACTGCTCAGAAGTCAAGAAAGAATCCTATTCAGTGGGCTAATAGAACACCTTTCGTATGTAAAGACGCCTTGTTGTCATCTGTCGTCTAAAAAAACTTCTGCAGTCTCTAAATTACTTCAGTAGTCTCTGAAGGACTTCAGTAGTTTCTAAACACTTCTCTGTTATTGTAGTCCTCCATTAAAAGTCATCTTCTGTCGTCTGAAATGTTTCATTCTGTCGTCTGGGAAAATACGACTTTTAAGTGGCGTGTAAAGCGACCTTTCGTTGACGCCTCTTAATCGCCTGTAAAGACGCCCTCAATAGTGTGTAAAGACGCCTTGCTATCAGCTGACGTCCAGAAGAACGTCTGTAGTCTCTAAAGACTTCGATCAGTCGTCTGTGTAAATACGTCTTTTAGTCGGGTGTAAATACACCTTTCAGTGATGTAAAGACGTCGTTTGAAAAGACGCCTTCTAATCGTGTGCGAAGATCTGTCTAAAGCTGCCATCTGTAAATCAATCATCTATGAAATATACGCTCCTATCGACTCCTGATGTATTACCATTCAAAGTTTAAAAAAATCAAAATTTTCTGAGAATTAAATGAATAGTGTCAAACCCCTTAAATCGCGAAGTTCTAGTATTTTCGATTGCTCAGCTAATTCAATGTTCAATCTTTTCTAATGACACCTTATCGATTGCTCAGTTAGGTACTGTACCGTCTTATATAAACCTAATTGCTTAGAAGTCAAAAAGTAATCCCATTCAATCCTGGTTTAATAGAACCCATTTCTGTCCTCTATTGAGGCTCTTGTTCAGTCGACTTTGTAACAACGACTTTTACTCGCATGTAAATACAACTTGATGCCTTTTTGGTCGCCTTGCTGCCATATTCTGTAGTCTATAAACGACTTCAGTAGTCTCTGAAAGATTTCAACAGTCTCTAAAGACCTTTTTCAGTCGTTTGTGTAAATATTTTTAGTGGCGTGTAAAGACACCTTTCGTTGGCGCCTTTTAATTGCCTGTAAACACGCCTTAAATAGACTGTAAAGACGCCTTGTAATCAACTGTCGTCTAAAAGAAGGTTGACTACAGACCTAAATGTCTTTAACAGTCTCTGAAGACTTCTGTCTGTCGTCTGTGTAAATACGACTTTAAGATACTGTAAAGACACCTTTCGGTGGTGTAAATACGTTGTTTGTAAAGACGCCTATGAATCATCTCCAGTTTAGCCATTTATTTTGAGTCCAATTTTCTTGCCACAAAATTTTAAAATCAAAAATATTTTTATGCCCAAGTCTAGTTCTGCAATTTTGTAGCTTAGAAATACATTTTCTAGCGATTTAGATTAACTAGTGTAGACCATCTATTCATGACCGTTTAGACTAGCTAATGTCACAGGACTATATGGTCTATATTCAAAATGTTGGCCCCAGCGAACTTAATTTATGTTATCACTTTTTTTCATTCCAATTCTGTTTTGTCAGCAAAAATCTCGGAAATTTTTTTCTCATACCTCATCTTCTATTCTTCTTCTTCAACATGTATATCTATTGTTCTTCTAGGAATAAGTGAGTGTTGTTTTTTTTTTTTTGGGCTTGGGGAGGTGGGATTTTATTACGAGTAGTTTGGTTAGTTAGTCGGTTTGGGTGGCCTGTCGTGTCGGCGTGTCGCTTGTAGGAAAAGAACAATTTAATTGGATTGGAATGTTAGCTTTTTAAACTACACTTGCAGTGGTGGGGCGATGGTTGTGGGGGTGGTGGTAATGGTGCATCAACATGCAGGCACACAACATGCAGCAGACAACAAAAGAAGGAAAAAAATACAGCTCTCAAAGCAGTCCGTTTTTTTCTTTTTTTTCCTTGCCTGCTTTTAGGCTGTGTGCATGCTTAAGAGAGCAAGTGTGAGGCTCACATGTTTTTTACGTTTGTGTAACTATTTGATTTTTTCCCTTTTGGCGTCCCCCCAAGAGTACCTCCTTTCCCCCCTTCTTGCTATGACAACCGCTAACTAGGTTGGTTGGTTAGTTTTAAATGCGTGTGTATGTGTGTGGGAAGAAAATAAAATCCAAACCAAAGTAACTGCCATGAATAACATTGATTTTTCTTTATGTTCTCTCATCATCCATCACTAGTTTTTATAACACATAGCAAAAAGAAACAACAACAACAAAAAACAACAACACATGAATGACATAATTTTTCTCTTTTGATATCCTTTTTTCCGTTATTTCATTTTGTGTTATTTCTTTTTTTCCCATTTCTAACTACCGGAAGTTATGTAGAAATGTTACTACAACGAACTTCATTCGTTTAGTAAATTTTTCGTTTCGTTTAAAATATCCGTTTATTTTTCTTCTTCAATATTAATTTCCTGTTTGTTTTTCAATAACTAAAATTAAAAGCTTTCTTTTAATTTATTTTTGCTTCGTTTCTTTCTCTAACGTCTACCTTACTCGTTTTCCGTTATATTACTACTGCAACTGTTGTTGTCCCTCTCTCTTATGTCTGTGCCTACTCCAGTTAACGTCAAACGTTATTGAGAGAGTACTGTGCTCTCTTTCATACTTAGGGAGATTGATTACATTTCCTTTTTAGCACTCACTTTTGTTATTGTTGTTTTTTTATGGCCGATATGATAAAATGAAACAGGAGAGAGAGAGAGAGAAAGAAAGAGCGAGAGTGTTAAAGTATATGTATATTGCACACACTCACTTGAAGTAGAGCAGTCAGTTGCTGCTTGCCCCGTTTTGTTATTGTTTCATTTGTGAAGGAATGGGAAAAGTATTGCCAATTTAGCGTTTTTTTTTCTTTTAGAGAGATACTGATATTTTTCAGTTTTACGTACAAACATGTATTTTGATCAGAAATTCGGACAAAATATTAAGGAATAAATTAAAAAAGCTTATTTTTTTTGGAATCATGAAGTACTTAAGTATGAGCAGAGGAGTTTTTTAAACAAAGTATATGGTGAAATTACTATGAAAACTAAAAATAAAATTAAAACAAAAATTGATGGCTTCTTAATCGAATTTTTAACCCATTTATCAATAAAGAGTCTCATAACACGGACCTAAAGCCCTATTAGATGGCTTATTACATTTACATTCTACCATATTTAGTTTTTAAGGACCCAAATAGGGTGTGGATTTTATAAAAATGTATTTTTAACGCCCGAAATAAGGTTTGAATTAAAAAAAATTAAAGGATCAATTTCCTGATATCAAACAAAGAGGGATATTTCATATATGGAAATTTTTATATATCAGTCCACATTTTGGCATAGCCCCCATAAATCGGTACCCCCATATTCGGTATTTTAGGCACGTTTTTTTCAACCGAATTGTCTTCAATTTGATATTTTGGCTTCTCATTGGATATCAAATTTTCCAACCAAAAATTATGAATATCGAACCATGTTTTGGGGCAGACCCCATATAATGGCACCCCAAATATTCGGTATTTTGGGCAAGTTTTTTAACCGAATTGGCTGTAAGTTGATCATTTGGACTGTCATTGGATAGCAAATCGTCATACGAAAAATTATCAATATCGGCCCAATTTTTAGCATAGCTCCCATATGAAGGTACCTTAATTTTTTCGATAATTTTGGGTGTTTAGGTCCGTTCTCGAATCAAATTGGCTATAATTTAGTCGTTTGTGTTCTCATTGAACAGCAAAACGTCATAGCAAAAATTATCAATATCGGTCCAATTTTTATATTTTAGGACGCGTGGGCACGTTCTTGAACCAAATGAGCTGTAAATTAGTATTTTGGGTTCTCATTGGGTAGCAAGTCTTCATACCAAAATTCATTAACATTGGTTCACTTTTTTAGGATAGCTCCCATATAACGGAACCCTCAATTATTCGATATTTTGGGCATATTGGCCACATTTTTCAACCGAATTAGATGCATTTTCATATTTCAATTTAGATTTTTGGGTTCGTATTGGGTAGAACAGCTCCCCACCAAAAATGATGAATATTTGTCAACGTTTTGAGGTAGCTCCCATGCAAGCTGAACCACCATTATTCGATATTTTTGTGATATTGGACACATTTTTCAACGGAATTGGCTTTTGTATTTTAGGTTATCATTGGGTGTCCAATCTGCCTATCAAAAATTATCAATATCGGCCTATTTTTTGATAAAGTCCCCATTCAACGGTACTCCTCAACTTTTAGGTATTTTTAGGATTTCAGAAACGTTTTCGAACTGATTTAGCTCTAATTAAATATTTTGGATTCTCATTGGGTGACCAATCTTCCTGTCAAAAATTATCAATATAGGTCCACGTTTTGTTATAGCCCCCCTATAACTAAACCCCACAATTTTCGATATTTTACGGATTTTCGACATGTTTTCCAACAGAATTGTCTCCAATTTGATATTTTGGGTTCTCATTGAGTATTAAATCTTCCCACCCAAAAATTATCAATATCGGTCCACGTTTCGGTATAGCCCCCACTCAACAATACCCCTCAATCTTCGGTATTTTCAGGATATCAGACACTTTTTTCAACCAAATATGCTCAAAATTGATAATATGGATTCTTTTTGCGTATGAAATCTTCCTACTAAAAACCTTCGGTCCACGTTCCAGTGTAGCCCACATATAATAGAATTCCTCACTTTTCGGTGTTCTGAAGATTTTCGAAATGCTTTTCAACAGATTTCACTCTAATATGACATTTAGAGTTCTCAAAAAATTATAGAGAAATTAAAAGTTCTTTGGTCCAGCCTTTTTCTATGGATTTTGAGGCGCTAGACAGGATTTCTCAATCGAATTGGCTATATGTTAGCATTAGTGGCTGTAATTTGCTATTATGGGACCTTGGTGGGTAAACAATTTTGTTCTCAGAACATTATTAATATAGGTCCACATGTCACAGTGTCCATAAAAAGGTCACATGTCATTTTCGGTATGTTCAAGCTCCTAGCCAAAATTTCCAACCTCAGAACTGTAGTTTAGTATTTTGGTTTAATATAAGACACATTTTCCCCTGATTAAATGACGTTTTAAGGTAAACAAAACGGTAAAGGAGGACAAAAGATAATTCGAATAGGATTTCTTCATTCCCTATAGATTCATTATTAAATATTTACAATCATATGGCATATGCTACTATTTAAAAAAAAATAAATTTACTGTAAAATAAATCAAATAAATTTAAGCTATTTTTAATTTGACGATTTTTTCATTTTGCCCATTTTGGCAATTTTTTTTATTTTGTCGATATTTTTTTTCATTTAGGCGACTTTTTTTCTTTTTTGCGATTTTTTTCATTTTGGCGATTTTTTTCTTTTTGACGATTTTTTTTTATTTTTGGCGATTTTTTTGTGTCTAAATAACTTTGCAACACTCCCCATAAGCTAAGGTGTCAAAAACATCAAAACTCACA
>NW_026877978.1:0-23331 GCF_032173495.1 Musca vetustissima | reverse complement strand
TGTGTGAAGGGATGCTTCTCAAAAATATTTTTTTAAAAAATCCACGCCTTGTGTGAAGGGATGCTTCTCAAAAATATTCTTTAAAAAATCCACGCCTGTTATGGTCCTTGAAAAATATTCTTAAAAAAATCTAAAGAAAAATGTAGGGCTCCGCACTGTCTGCTGCACCATTTTTACAATTTTATCATTCCTTTTGAATTCGGTTTTTTTTTGTGTTTGCAATTTCAGTTCGTCTAGCAAAGTCGCGTCCAGTAGTAGTAGCTCGTGTGGTGGTAATGTCATGCAATGCGGGAGAAAATTCCAAAGCGTTTAAATTTGCATGCGTGCAACATGAAGCGTGCAATTTTTCTTTTCTCTGTGTCGCTATTTAAGAGGTGGATTTTATAGTCCTTCGATGCGATTTGTTGCTGTTGTTGTTGTGCTTTGTGGCTTTCTTCAATTTTTTTTTTTGTGGCTTGAGTGGCTTATGAGCTATTTGCGGCTTCGTTAGTACTTCTGGTCTCATCTAAGCGGTTGTGGTGTCCTGTACAATAACATCAGCCAGCCACAAGAGTCGCAACTTTGCCTGCAGGTTGCACAAATAATGCAGTCGGACAAAAGAGGAAAATACGTCGATGATGACGGTGGTAGTGGTGGTGGTGGTCGCGGAATGCCATCTAAATTTCATGGCAATGAGACGACATATCACCTAGTGAGCACATGAGTGACTAGGTGAGTAAATAAGTGACTGCTATGATATTAGGTGTTCCTTTAGTTTTCATTGCCAGATAATTTATAGACACGCATAATGATGGCGGCAGAGAACACACAAAAAAAACGAAAACAGAAAATCTCCAGAAAATGGGTTAATCTTGTCAGGGACAGCGGTAGCAGCAGCATCAGCAGCCACCACATTGCCAGCCAGTTAGACGATGCGTCGTCGCCTTTATTATTGTCGTTAGTTACGCACATCTTATGACGTGGTTCTACACCTATATTTTTTGAGGCTTTTGTTACACGTGTGTGTTTGTGTGTCTGTGTAATACGGTTGCCATTGCTGCTCAACGAAAGTTGGCTGTTGCGTTTGGATTTCGCTGTGTTGGCGATCACGAAAAATTAAACCTGAACACAAAAATGTCAACACCAATCAAACAGGTGTCCGGTGGTATGCCTATGTATATATGCATGTGTGTGTGATTGTATGTTTGTACCTATTAATATATTAGGTGTGGCAGTATTCCGCAAGAGTAGAACTTGACATAGATAAATTTATCCCAAAAACGCAAAATGTGTATTGATGCTGCATGTAATTATTTCTTTGAGGTGGGAATAACAACAGTTAGTCTAATTAGCGTTGCGGTACGCAGTTGCACTTTGTATAATTAGAGTCGATATTCCAACAGCCACAATAAAAACCAGTAAGGAAAGTAGTAAAGTCGGAAGGAGCCGAATATATGATACCCTTCACCACTTTAGGTATATTCAACAGATGAATCCTAACAGACATCGCATTTTTAAAGGACCAGTAAAATGAAATTGGATCCATAAACATGTTATTCCGCAACCGATACTAAATGTTTCATTTATAGAATTTATATCTAAATCTGAACCGTAAACTTAACACACATCGTTCTAGACCTAATTCATTACGCTGTCCCAAATTTCGTGCAAACCGAAAGATATTAAGGGACTTTGGCGCACCATTTACGTTAAATCGGACGAAGATATATATGGGAGCTATATCTAGTTCTGAACCGATTTTCAGGAAACTTAACACACATCATTTTAGACCTAATTCATTACGCTATACCAAATTTCATGTAAATCGAAAGATATGTAGACCTAATTCATATATATGCTATCCCACACAATTTCCATGCAAATTTTCAGGCAAAGATATATAGGGGCATATATATGGTTTTCAGGAAACTTAACACACATTTTGAGACCTAATTCATTACGCTATGCCAAATTTCGTGCAAATCAAAAGATATATATATATATATATATGGGAGCTATATCTAAATCTGAACCGATTTTCAGGATACTTAACACACATCATTCCAGACCTAATTCATTACGCTATGCCAAATTTCGTGCCAATCGAAAGGTGTATAGGGACATTGGTACACCATTTACCTTAAATCGGACGAAACTATATATGGGAGCTATATCTAAATCTGCACCGATTTTCAGGAAACTTAACACACACCATTCCGCTATGCCAATTTTCAGGCAAATCAAAAGATATACGGGGACTTTGGCACACCATTTACATTAAATCGGACGAAGATATATATGAGAGCTATATCGAAATCTGAACCGACTTTCAGGAAACTTAACACACTTCATTCTAGACCTAATTCATTACGCTACGCCAAATTTCGTGCAAATGGAATGATATATAGGGGCATTGGTACACCATTTACCTTAAATCGGACGAAAATATATATGGGAGCTATATCTAAATCTGAACCGATTTTCAGGAAACTTAACACACATCATTCTAGACCTAATTCATTACGCTATGCCAAATTTCATGTAAATCGAAAGATATATAGGATCTTTAGTGCACCATTTACCTTAAATCGGACGAAAATATATATGGGAGCTATATCTAAATCTGAACCGATTTTCCCCAATTTCAATAGGGTTCTTCCTTGGGCCAATTAAGTGACCTGTGCCAAATTTCATCCAGATCGGAGCATAAATGCGACCTGTCCTTTGTTAACAAAAATACATGGACGGACGGACATGCATAAATCGACTCAGAAAGTGATTCTATGCATATTCTCAAAAGGAACCATGGGTCTATCTCGATTATTTTTGCCTGTTACAAACATATGCACAAAGACATAATACCCTGTACCACAGTGTAGTGAAGGGTATACAAATATTTTTTAAGAAATCCACACCTCATTTGGCATTTGAAAATATAATTTATAAAAAATCCTCGAATCATTTGGCCTTTGAAAAAAAATTAAACCAATGAGCGGAGCTGTAAAGTCGGATGGGGCCGACCATATGATACCCTACACAACTTCCACGAAAATCAAACTCTCTGGGCAATATTTCACGATATTTGTACAGTACAAATACCCTTCACCGTGGGCTATGTTGTGATGTTGAGCTTTCAATTGTGGTCTGTAGATCGACTTGAAAAAAAAACACAAAAAAATAATTTTTCGGTCCACTTCATTCCAATATTATTATCTGATCATCACCGAAAATTATAGGCATTGTCCTTGACCATAATTAGAAACTCATGGAACATTTCAAAGCGATCAGTGCTATATTACCGCTTTACAGTATGGTAATAGGTTACTAAATAATATCAGAATATTTTATATTTAAGGTTAACTCGCACATCTGAGTACATACGGCAATATAATTGGTATCAATTTGAAGGTCAACAACTGCTCTTGGATATACTATAAACTCCTCGGGTCTATGTCCTTCAGGGGTAAATATATACGTCATAGAATATAAATTTTGTCATTTACACAAAAGACAGTGCCCATTTGACCCGCTAAATATTGACTGATCTTTATAAAAACAGGTATGCTCTATTCTTTGGCCCAATCCCCTTCTCCATATAAAAATTCGAGATATTTGGGCCATAATTGCGGCTTCTGGAGTGACCAGAAAAACCGACAAAAATTAAGTATTTGGTCCATTTCATCCCTTAAATATTAACCGATCTTTACCAACCGAACCCATCCTACATGCAAAATTTCGTGAAAATTGATCCATAACTGTGGCCTGTATCGTGTTTACAATTTATGATAGACAGACGGACGGACAGACACACATGTCTAGATCGACTCAGCTAGTCGAAAAATGACGATCGGTATACTTAAAGGTGGGTCTAGAACCAATATTTCGCGGCGTTACAAACTCTCGGGGCTGCACAAAGCTATAATACCCTGACAACATAGTTGTGTAGGGCATAAAAATCCTTGAAAATATAGTTGAAGGTCCTTACTTAAAGAGGACCTTAAAATATTTTTATAAAATTAATTATATTTTTATAAAATCAAAGCCTTGTGTTGACCCTTAAAAAATAATACTTTAATCCAGTGAGAAACAAAAAAAATATAATCATACATGCTCTCATTATTATTTCGAAAAACTACAACAACAGGCAAAAAACACCAATTATCGAACTGTAACGCCGAACAACTGGACACCCCATCATAATATATCATTCATTGTATCACTTTATTTATACTTCGATCATGGCACTAAAACTCATTCATTATGTCAACCAAGAGCTAGAAGCCAGTCAGCCAGCCAGGCAGGCAGTCAGCAACAAAAAAGTGCAGTTCACCACCACAAACGATCCCAATAAACAAATAGACAAACTATGTGACGTGATGATGGTGGGGGCATAAACAACTAAAACAACGACAACAGCAGAAGCAACAACAACAACCACAACGACGATGATGACGACAAAAAAACTGAAGTACTATTAACCCACATCTTTAACACGATCATAAATTATTATGCATCTAAGTTTAGCAATAATAACAGAAGACCAAACAACCAGCAACAACAACAACATGGACAGTAACAACATCTATGTGCGGCAGCAGCAGCAACATTGGCCAACATCGACAGCAACAACCATTAGAAAAGTCATGTTGTTGAATAGTCGCGGGTTGTTGTTGTTCCTGGTCATATTTTTAAAGTTAATTTTGTTGGCGTTTTTTGTTGCTGTGGCTCAAATTGTTGTTGTTATTGGCAATTCAAAGATTTTTCATAAGTTTATTATGTTTATATTCTAACAACGGCAATGGCAAACAAACAAAAAATTGGATTTGCAAAGCACAACAGCAGCAACAACAACACAAAAGAACCAAATAATCTTCCGACACAGCGAACCAAGAAAGACATCATCAGCCAGCCAGCGAGCCATGGAAATATTAACAAGAAAACTTTGCTCTTAACAGCAACTACAACAAAAAACTCCAAAACATACTGAGATGAGGTCACAAATATAAACTAAAGAAAATTATTTTCTCCGATGTTTTTTTTTCTATTTGAGAATTTGACTCAATGGAAGGCAAGCAACCGACCGAAAGCATTTGGAAATTCTTAAAACAAAAAAACAGCAATGTACCACGAAAAAAAAACAACAACTACAACACACACACACACACACGAGAAAGCCAATGCCACCGCAAAACATTTTCTCAGGTATGTTTGGGAAAACAAAACAACAACAAAAAAAGCTAAGAAAAGATTTTCCACCAGTTACTTCGACCAACACGTACGGTACACGTTGCCATAGCGGCAAATGCCAGTCAGACTGCTGCACTTTGCCATCCTAACTTTGACTAGACACAGCCACAGCCGCATCCTCATCTGCATCAGCATTCAACGATGGCAAACAACGGGCAACAGAAAAAAAACACAAAATTGCATTAGTGGCACACTTTGTGGTGCTGCATACAAAAATTGTACTCTCCTGGAAAGATAATGGAAAAGAAGAACGAATAGACAAAAAAGAAAATCAAAACAAAACAACCTCCAAGGCAAACCGACATGATGAACTTAGAACACATGAACGCATTTCCAACAACATAATAGAGAGGCTATATAGTGGAGCAGTGACATTAGAACAAGAAATGGAATTAAATTTTTTTTTTTAAATTTTAAAAATTGGAGCTCTCCACAGATGCAGGTCCAATGCAATATAATTTCTAGGTCCATAAACGATTTTTAGGATTTCTATATGAAGAAGAAGGCGTTCATTTTTTAAAGAATATTTTTTCAAAGCTTTAAACAGGTCTGATTTTTTATTAAAAATATTTTTCAAGGCCTAAAACAGGTATGGATTTTTATATCCTACACAACTATGTTGTCAGGGTATTATAGCTTTGTGTAGCCCCAAGCATTTGAAACGCCGAGAATTACTGGTCCCACCTTTTAGTAACCGATCGTCATATGTCGACTGGCTGAGTCGATCTAAACATGTGTGTCCGTCCATAATTTGTAAACACGATTCAGGCCACAGTTATGGACCAATCTTCACGAAATTTTGCATGTAGGATGGGTTCTGGCCAATGGCCCTATTGTTTCTGGTAAAACACGGTTAACATTTAGGGGATGAAATGGACAAAAAACTTTATTTTTGTGTGATTTTTTGGTCGCTCTAGAGGCCGCAAATATGGCCCGAACATCGCGAAATTTTACATGGAGAAGAGGATTGGGCCAAAGAATATGCATGCCTGCTTTTATAAAGATTGGTCATTATTTAGCGGGTCAAATGGACCCTGACTTTTGTGTAAATAATGACAAAATTTTTATTCTATAACGTATAGATTTACTCCTGAATGACATAGACACGAAAAGTTGTTGGTATATTCAAGTGGTTGACCTTTAAATTGATACCAATTATATGGTCGTATGTACTCAAATGTGGCAGTTACACTTAAACATTTACAGGTGTTTATGTATTCAGATATTATTTAGTAAATCTTTACCACACTACAGGGCGGAAATATAGCGCTGATCGCTTTAAAATGTTCCATGAAGTTCCAGTCATGATCAAGGATATGATGAAGTGGACCGAAAACTTTTTTTTTTTTTTTGTGTTTTTTCGAGTCGATCTATATGCTCCAATTGGAATAAGAACATCACAACACAAGGGAAGGGAATCTGGACAAGTAATTAGAAGGGCTGTAAAGAGCATTAGTAATAATTGTCGGCCTCTAGTTGGTTCAGATGGTTCAAATATCGCGAAATATTGCCCAAGCTCAGAATATAGACCCACACAAAGTTAGTTTTTCGTGGAAGTTGTGTAGGATATCATATGGTCGGCCCCGTCCGTCTATACAGCTCCGCTCACTGGTTAACGAATATTTTTTCGAAGCTTAACACAGGCGTGAATATTCATTAAAAATATTTTTCAAGGCTTAAAACAGGCATGGATTTTTATACCCTACACAACTATGTTGTCAGGGTATTACAGCTTTGTGCAGCCCCAAGAGTTTGTAACGCCTTTTAGTATACCGATCGTCATATCACGACTAGCAGAGTCGATCTAGACATATGTGTCCGTCCGTCTGTCTGTCCATTATACCCCTATGAAGACCCCTTTTGTTTTTGGTAAAGATCGGTTAACATTTAGGGTATGAAATAGCTTTGTGCAGCCCCAAAAGTTTGTAACGCCGCGAAATATTTGTCCTAGTCCTACCTTTTAGTATACCGATCGTCATATCTCGACTAGCAGAGTCGATCTAGACATGTGTGTCCGTCCATCCGTCCGTCTGTCTGTCCATTATAATTTGTAGACACGATAGAGGCCACAGTTATGGACCGATCATCAAGAAATTGTGCATGAAGGATGGGTTCTGACCAATGAAGACCCTTTTTGTTTTTGTTAAAGATCGGTTAATGTTTAGGGGATGAAATGGAACAAAAACTTTTTTCAAAGACCACTATTACGCGTGGATTTGTATACCCTTCACCCTGTGGTACAGGGTATTATGTCTTTGTACATATGTTTGTAACGGGCAAAAGGAAACGAGATAGACATTTGAGAATATGCATAGAATCACTTTCTTAGACGATTTATGCATGTCCGTCCCTCTGTCAGTCTGAAGATGATAAATTGTAAACAAAGTGCAGGTAGCATTTATGAACACATTTGGATGAAATTTGGCACAAATCACTTATTTGGTCCAAGGACGAACCCTATTGCAATTGAAGAAAATCGGTTCAGATTTAGATATAGCTCCTATATATAGTTTCGTCCGATTTTATGTAACTGGTGTACCACAATTCCTATATATCTTGAATGATGTGTGTCAAGTTTCAAAAATATCGTGTCATATTGAGATATAGCTCCCTTATATATTTTCGTCCGATTTAAAGTAAATGGTGCTCCAAAGTCCCTATATGTCTTTCGATCCCCACGAAATTTGGCACAGGGAATTGAATTAGGTCCAGAATGATGTGTGCTAAGTTTCGTGAAAATAGGTTCAGATTTAGATATAGCTCCTACATATTGTTTCGTCCGATTTAAGGTTAATGGTGCGCCAATGTCCATATATAATTCGATTTGCATGAAACTTGGCATGGAGTACTGAAATAGGTCCAGAATGATGTGTGCGAAGTTTCGTAAAAATCGGGACAGATTTAGATATAGCTCCCGTATATAATTTCTTCTGAGTTTATGAAAATGGTGCACCAAAGTCCCTATATAATTTGCGATTTGAATCAAATTTTGCATTGTGTACCGAATTGAATCTTGAATGGCGTGTGTTAAGTTTCGAGCGAATCAGTTCCGATGTAGATATAGCTCTCATATATAGTTTCCTGTGATTTTATGTAAATGGTGCACCAAAGTCCCTATATATTTGGCATAGGGTAGTGAAATAGGTCCAGAATGATGTGTGCTAAGTTTCGTGAAAATCGGTTCATAAATTTTGTACTAAAGACCCATAGCTAGGCCGATTTACACAACGTACTGGAACTAGTATTCCTTCGACGCCATATGGACGCCTCCGAACCATAGTATGCTAAGTCGACATAGCATGTTTTAAAGTTCTTTACGTTTTTAGAAACTACGGTCCTTAATTTATATTCTCTGAAATTTTGGTAACCATCGGCCAATCCAAACCAAAGTTGTAAACAAAAATGTACTTAGCATGGCCCCTAAGATATATGAAACTTCCATACTTTGAGAGCTGAAAAACTCACTGTTCAGACTTAGCATACTATGGTTCGGAGGCGTCCATATGTAGAATATACCCAAAGTGGTGAAGGGTATCATATAGTCGGCCCAGTCCGAATTTGCTACTTTCCTTACTGGCTGAAAAAATGAATTTTAATTTTCAATCAAAGTGTGGATGTTCTTTTTTTTTTTTTTTTGAAGGACAACAAGGATTTCACATTTTAAAGTCAATATTTTTTATCAGGATACGAGCAAATTTTTTTTTTAGAACTAAAGGATGCGTGAATTATCGAACGATATTTTTTACAATTCCCAAGAAATATTTTTTTAAAGGACCATCATATGCGAGGCATTTTAATAGCAATTTAAATACACATTTAAGAAGCCATTTTAAATTTTATACTTTTCATAGCCTGGTTAATTTAAAACATTTCAATTAAAATCTTAAAAAAAGGCAACAACATGTCCACATCTCATTTAAAAAAATATAGTTGCCAAGATTTATGATGTAATTTTTATAATCGTTATCTCACAGCCATCACATTCAATGAATATAATTGTCATTTACATTTAGGTAAACGCTTCAGTTCAAAAATTACAAAACAACATGAACACATACCTACCTAACATATGTAGAGATATATGTGAATATCCATGACCGCATCTCAGATCAATTAAAATAATTTGCAGCTGACAACTGACCACAATTTACCTTTTGCGAACTGTCATTGGCTACCGGCTTCCAGTAGTTGATATTTGTTGTTATTGTCGTTGATTCGTAGAGAATATCGTTCATAACTGTTTGGTTTGAATGCCACTGCTGCTGCTTGTGTTGATGACTGTGGATGGATGCAAATGCATCTTAGATGGATGACCAGAAATCAAATGAAAATAAAACAATTGCACCTTTTTAACCTCTGCCGAAATATTTCCACATCTATTTGTTAGCGTTTTTGCTACTTTTTGCCTGGCGTTAATGCTAAAGCCGGTGCTTTGCAATGTTTTCCTTCGTTTTCAACTTAAACTCTCATTATATTTGCATAGATTTTTATCACACTTTAAATACAATGAACACATTTGGAATACGCTACTCATAGATTTGACGGGCGATTGGGTTTTATTAAATGTTTGTAACATTTTGGAATATTAAAAAAATCTATTGCTCCTTAAAAATATTTGTAAAAAATCCAAGCCTTGTGTTACTTACTTAGCTGGCTTGTTACAGAACGGTTGTTCCATAAGCCGCGCTTAAAAAAAGATTTCCAAGCTCGTCGGTCTTGTGCGCATCTTCTCGAATTTGAGGGACACGTTCCACAATGTTGTTTTCTACTTGGTTTTCCCATCTGATTCCTGGCCTTCCCCATCTAAGGGAACCATCAGCAGGTTCGCTTTTATATGCCTTTTGAGCTGGCGCACTCTCATTCATTCCACAACATGGCCTAGCCATCGTTGTTGTTGCTGCTCAGTACGACAGACTATATCGATATCCGAGTATAAATTGTAAATCTCGTAGTTCATACGACGGCGATATTCACGTCGACGCAGATCGTCCCGTAGATCTTTCAAACACCCCAAGAGCTACCTAATCTGCTTGCGCAAGTACCCATGCTTCAGATCCATATACAGCGTCTTGTAAAGTGTGAGTTTGGTCTGGTGGCCTTGTTTCTAAACTGCTTACTTAGACCATAGTAGCATCTGTAGAATAGTAGCATAGGCCATCCCAATTCTTCTCCGAATTTAAAAACTGATGTCATTCGCGGTACCAAGGTATATAAAATCTTTAACTACCTCAAAGCTGTTGTTCTCAAGTTCCACAGTTGGTCCGAGTCTACTGGACGTCTTGCGCGTTGATAGCATCAGCTTGGTCTTCTCGCCGTTTACTGCCAGACCCACTTTGGCAGACTCCTTCTCAATTTGTTCAAAGGTGGCTGTTACCGCTCGCAATGTACGACCCATTATATCGATTTCATGGGCGTAGGCGAGTAACATTTGTTGTTTGGTGTTCAGAGTGTCATCTGTGTGCACCTTTGCCTCTCGTATGACCTTTTCCAGCAGGATGTTAAAAGATCACACGATAATCTTTCACATTGTCTGAATCCTCGTTCGGTATTGAAGGGCTCCGATAGGTCCTTTCCGACTTTAGCGGCTGACCTTGTGCCACTTAAAGCTATCCTACATAACCGTATTAATTTTGCAGCAATGCCGAACGTAGACATGACTTTAAACACCTCTGAACGGATAGGGCTGTCGAATGTGGCTTTATAGTCGACGAATAGGTGGTATGCGTCGATGTGTTTTTCGTAGGTTTTTCCACGATTTGGCGCAGAGTGAAAATCTGGTCAATGGTTGTTTGCCAAGTCTGAAGCCGCATTGGTATGGTCCAATGATGTCAATGACCATTGGCTTCAATCGTTCACACAGCACACTGGATAGCACTTTATATGCGATGGGAAGGAGACTTATTCCTCTATGATTGGCACATATCGTCTTGTCTCCTTTTTTTGTGCACGGGGCACAGGATGCTGAGGTTCCAATCATTGGGCATGCATTCTTCTAGCCAAATTGTACTAATCAGCTGGTGCATGCTCCTTATCAGCATCTAACAACCAGCCTTGAATAGTTCGGCTGGTAACCCATCGGCTGATTAATTGTTATTCTGACCAAATCTTGGCTAGGTGGTATACACTCAATACCATAATCTCATATTTGTTCTGGGGTATCTTCTTCACCGCCACTATTTGATACCAAAAATTTTCAAAATGCTCCTTCCAGATCCTCAACACGCTGTCTGTACCTGTCACCAGGTTTCCTTCTTCATCTCTACAGGTTTGGTGTTTTACTCGTTGGTAAAATTTCTGGACTTCATTCTGACTGCTGTACATCCCGATTTGCTCACGCCCACGTTTTTCTTGTTCTGTCTTCTTTTTTCCGAAAACACGTTTCGCCTCTCTCCTTTTCTCCCGATAGTTCTCCATCGCATTACGTGTTGCTACTGTCCGCAGAGTTGCCCTATACGCTGCGTTTTTCATATCAGTAGCATTACGACACTCCTGATCGTACTACGGGTTTCTTGATGGCGATCTTTGGTGCCAAAGTATTGCTTTTGCTGTAGTTTGTAGGGAGTGGACAATTCTTTGCCATTGTGCGACGTCGAGTTTCCGTGCTGTGTTAGATCACACCTTTGCTGCGACATTAAGACGAGTGCGAACCTTGGCTGCTACAAGGAGTGGTCCGAATCGATATTCGCTCCTCGTATCGATCGAACGTCTACTACACTGGATGAACGCCTTCCGTCTATAACAGCACGATCAATTTGATTTCTCGTTGCTTGATCAGGAGAAATCCACTGGCCTTGTGTATATCGATATGCTTGAATTTGGTGCTGCTAACTACCATGTTTTTTGCTGCCGAGAAGTCAATCAACCTCATGCCGTTGTCGGATGTTTCTTCATGAAGGCTGAATTTTCCGACGGTGAGGCCAAAGATATTTTCCCTTCCGATTTTCGCATTAAAATCTCTTAGCAGAATTTTAATATCATGGCCAGGGCTACGATCATATGCTGTTTCTAGGCGCATGTCTCGTTTCATGGCAGCTATAATACAGTGCGTAATCGACTGATTTACTTTCCATTGTATTTCCTGTAAGGCAATAATATCGACTTTTTTTTTGTTTTTTTTTTTTTGAGTACATCCGCCAAAGCGAAAACTGCGCCTGTTCTGTACAAGGTACGCACATTCCAAGTGCAGATTGGCAGATCGTGGTCCTTTATACATTTGCGGAGGTCGTCAACATTAGGGGGGTTTGACTTTCTTTTTCTTTGCTTTTTCATAGTAGGAGGGGTTTTCCGAGTGTGGCAAATAATCCGACGCCTCCACCTATTTTTTATAGTTCTTATGGGTGAACTCGCGGCACATATTAGCTCACTATTTCATCGGCTGATGGAAATATCTCCCCAGGTGGCACCGCGGGGAGGTCAGTGTCCACAATTGAGATGAAAGAGGGACCAAGATAAGCCTGGACTTCGCCATATTAAAGCCAATCAGAGCCGTTACTTGGTATCTATCATCCCCTACGCCATCTATCATCCCCTACATTGATAAAGAATGTTTAAAAATCCACGCCTTAATTTAGACTTGAAAAATAATTTTTATTTTTTTTTTCAAGGGGCTTGTGTTGCTCCTTTTTTGAGATTTTTGCTTTAAATGGTGTAGGAAATTTCCATGCCGACTTAGCTGAAGATAGCCTCCTTTTAATTGTTGCTTATATATCTGTTCCACGCCTCTTCTCTACCTTTTATTTTCCTTCTTAGTAAACCATTTGTGCACGTATGTAGATCTGTACGATTTCATTAAGCCTTTTGGCCGAATGCTATTTCCCTCCGCTATGTCTTCTAGCTGTAATCTGACAACGAACAACGAATAAAAAATAGTAACAATGCCATTCAAATCTAAATGGCTATGTTTGTTTTGGATTTTTTGGAGGATTTTGGGATTTTTGTTTTTATCTAAAAGGGGGCGAATTTGTCGGTTGGCATTTTTTCCCTTGTGGTACGATTTTCCTCCAAACCACAGCAAAAAGTTTTTTGTTGTTGTTGTTTTGCATAAATTAACACTAAATGTCAAAATATACTTTAGGCAAATATTTGCTAATAGTTTGTAGTTTGCATTTTTAAAAACATATAATTTAATGCAGTTTTGCATACACGATCCGGGCAGCAGATGGATGCCACCGAGATATACTGAGACTCGGGCTGCCAGTTAGTTGCAATAGTCAGTCATATCAGCAGCCGAAGCAACCCAAGAAATATTTTTTTCAGATGCATTTTCTGTTTCAGATGCCATGATTATTATTATCTTCGTTTGCATTTTGGTGGCAACAACAGTCAGCAGCAAAGACTGCCGTAAGTTAAACTTGGCTACAAAATGTTGCAGATGATTTAGCCACACAGAAATAAGCCATACCGACGTCCAAGCCTTCATCGACATTGCCTTTCAGAAAGACGTTAATCTTTTTGGTGTCCATGTGTGTGTGTCTGTGTGAGTGTTTGGCTGTTCCACTCAGTCAGTGATTATTATCGAAGAGTAATTTCTGCTGTCGTTGACTGTCGAAGGTGATGAAAAATTTAGGGCGTGCTTTTGCAAAATTTGCCACAACAAACAAGGTGAGATCGCCAATTAGCATTAAAATAAAAATTAATTGTACAATGTTTAGTTTCTTTTTTTCGTTGGTTGTGACCTTGTGAATTGTGGCTGTAGATGCTATCAATTGAGAGTGTCAGTACTGAAAAGGATTAATGAGAGCTATGTGGTATATAATTTGCACCATTTTAAAATTTTGTAGGGGACAAACAGTGCAGCTGTTAAGGGGAATATATAAACGTTTAAGCATACGCATATATATATAGAAATGGCTCTGAAAAAATATTCATTAAAAAATCCACGCCTTGTGTGGATGGATGGCTTGAAAAAATATTCTTTAAAAAATCCACGCCTTGTGTGGATGGATGGCTTGAAAAAATATTCTTTAAAAAATCCACGCCTTGTGTGGATGGATGGCTTGAAAAAATATTCTTTAAAAAATCCACGCCTTGTGTGGATGGATGGCTTGAAAAAAAATATTCTTTAAAAAATCCACGCCTTGTGTGGATGGATGGCTTGAAAAAAAATATTCTTTAAAAAATCCACGCCTTGTGTGGATGGATGGCTTGAAAAAAAATATTCTTTAAAAAATCCACGCCTTGTGTGGATGGATGGCTTGAAAAAAAATATTCTTTAAAAAATCCACGCCTTGTGTGGGTCTCTAAAAAAATATTCTTTAAAAAATTCACGCCTTGTGTGGGTCTCTAAAAAAATATTCTTTAAAAAATCCACGCCTTGTGTGGATGGATGGCTTGAAAAAATATTCTTTAAAAAATCCACGCCTTGTGTGGATGGATGGCTTGAAAAAATATTCTTTAAAAAATCCACGCCTTGTGTGGATGGATGGCTTGAAAAAATATTCTTTAAAAAATCCACGCCTTGTGTGGATGGATGGCTTGAAAAAATATTCTTTAAAAAATCCACGCCTTGTGTGGATGGATGGCTTGAAAAAATATTCTTTAAAAAATCCACGCCTTGTGTGGATGGATGGCTTGAAAAAATATTCTTTAAAAAATCCACGCCTTGTGTGGATGGATGGCTTGAAAAAATATTCTTTAAAAAATCCACGCCTTGTGTGGATGGATGGCTTGAAAAAATATTCTTTAAAAAATCCACGCCTTGTGTGGATGGATGGCTTGAAAAAATATTCTTTAAAAAATCCACGCCTTGTGTGGATGGATGGCTTGAAAAAATATTCTTTAAAAAATCCACGCCTTGTGTGGATGGATGGCTTGAAAAAATATTCTTTAAAAAATCCACGCCTGATAACTAAATACACATTTACTCGCGTATAACTTTATTTATATTTTTTATTGTAGTTTTTTTTGCAAATTATTTTTGTTGTAGAAAACGAAACTCCGCCCTTTTTCAAATTCCTGGAAACCTGGGGAAAAACATTCATGCCAGCAATATCACACATGTAACACAGGCAGTCAGTCAGTCATTCATGTGGTGTATTACAACATTAAAGGCAAATTGTGCAGGGATTTTTTCGCACAGACAAACAACAACAACAAAAACATGTGGTAAATAGACCGACGACAATGTGTTCCTTCATACGTTCATGTTTTTCTTCTTCTTCTATAAATCTCCACCAAGACATGTGGCCCAAACTCTAAATGAGTTTTCTTAGCCATATTTTTCCAGGGGTATTTTTTATTGTTGTTGTTTTTTGTTTCAAGTCTACTGGATTGCTGCCAAGTAGCAAACCAATTACAACAACAACAATAGCAAGTAGTTGCCAGTAGAAATTATCAAACGAAGGGACAGTGGGTTCAATATTCAAGGCGTCGATTTTTTATAGAATACTTTTTCAAGCTGCCATCCACACAAAGCGTGGATTTTTTAATCACAACACAAGGTTTGTTATACCCTACACAACTATGTTGTCAGGGTATTTTAGCTTTGTGCAGCCCCAAATGTTTGTAACGCAGCGAAATATTGGTCCTAGACCCACCTTTAAGTATACCGATCGTCATATCTCGACTAGCTGAGTTGATCTAGACATGTGTGTCCGTCCGTCCGTCTGTCCATTATAATTTGTAAACACGATACAGGCCACAGTTATGGACCAATCTTCACGAAATTTTGAATGTAGGATGGGTTCTGGCCAATGAAGACCCCTATTGTTTTTGGAAAAGATCAGTTAATATTTAGGGGATGAAATGGACCAAATACTAAATTATGGCCCAAACACCGCGAATTTTTGCATGAAGAAGGGGATCGGGCCAGAGAATAAGCATGCATGTTTTGATAAAGATCGGTCAATATTTAGCGGGTCAAATGGACCCTGACTTTTGTGTGAAAAATGACAAAATTTGTATTCTATGGCATATATATTTACTCTGGAAGATGTAGACCCCAAGAGTTGATAGCATATCCAAGAGGAGTGGCCTTTAAATTGATACCAAATATAGTGATGTATCTACTCAGATGTGGGAGTTACAGTCAAATATTTACAGGTGCTTACGTATTCAGATATTATTCAGTAACCCATTACCACATTAGAGGGAGAATATAGCGCTGATGGCTTTGAAATTTTTCATGAAGTTCCAGTTATGGTCAAGAACAACGCCTACAATTTTCGGTGATGATCAGATTAAAATTTTGGGAAAAAATGGACCGAAAACATAATTTTTTGTGTGTTTTCAAGTGGACTAGGCCACAGTTAAAGCTGAAAATCACAACACAATCCACCGTGAAGGTAATCTGGACAAGTAATTAGAAGGACTGTACTGAATATTAGAAAAAAGTAAGGAAGAGGTGTTGTTAACCTCTAATCGGACAAGAGGGGGCAAATATCACGAAATATTACTCCGACTCGGAATAAACATCCTCAGAAAGTTAGAGTTCGTGGTAGTTGTGTAGGGTATCGTATGGTCGGCCCCGTCCGACTATACTGCTCCGCTCACTGGTTTTTTAAATATGTTTCCTTTTCTAATATTTTCAGAGTCTTTTCTCCCACTGTGCCACAACAAGTGTATTCTGTCCGATCGACTAAGCTCTCTTGAACGCATTTCCTAGCCTTCTTAAAAATTATTCTTTTATTATTATTGTTGCTGCTGCTGTCGTTGTTGTTGCTGCTGTAGTTATTGTTGTTCTTGTTAGGAATTAGTGTAGAAATGCAATATTCTTGGCGGTGTGTGAATATGTGTGTATGTGTAACACATATTCCACCACGTCCAATAATATGCGCTTTTGACGAACTGACAGGCAACTCCATTAAAATTGGCATGATGAGCGCGCAAAAAATCCATAAAATTATTTTATTATCATCAGTTGGCCCGACTGCTAGACCCAGGCTGGCCTAGCTTGGCATGACTTGGTCAGGATGGCGGCATGTGTATATTATGTTGTTGCAATTGCCACATATGTATGATGGTCATGTTGTTGCTGCTGCTGCCACTGTTGTTATTAATACCAATGATGTTGTTGTTTTTGTGTGTGGCAGCGACTGCTGTCATTTGTCTATGGGTTGTTCGGCTGGCTCCGCGTTTGCTTTGTGTTCTCGCTCAACTCTATTTTATTGTTGTTAATTTTGTGAAATTTTGAACGTAAATGTATTTGACTTTGGCTATGTTTGCAATTATTTTTGTAATGTTGCACTTAACACACACACGGATGGATGACTGTTCACATGCTTAGGAATGTGTGCAAATATGTATGTATGCATGTACATATAGATCGCTTCTATTTTGCGGCATTCAAAAAGGGAGTTGATGATTATGCGCCCAGCATCAGCAACCGCTCTGCTCCGCTGAACACAAAGTGCAGCAAATTATAGGAGAATTGCAGAATTTTTTATGGTAGTTGATAGGTTGTGCGAATTGATTTCAATGCTTAATTATTTGGTAGCATAAAATATACAACAACAACAGCAACAACGAGAACAACATTTATGTCCATGTTCCTCTTAGTTTGGTCAGCTTGCAATCATTGTTAAGATGTATGTTTTTCATGAGCTCAGACGTCAAGTGGAATGAATGGAATGATGAAATAATACATGTCAGATTTCAGTTGTTAATTTGTTTCTTTGATTAGAAATTATGTAATATGGTAAGTAATGTGGAAAAATTCAAAGAAATATTAATGAAATAATTAAGGAAACTTAAAATCGTAGGCCTGAGTTCTGAAAAAAAATATTGTTCTACTTGACGACATTACAATGTAGTAAAATGTTCAAAATTATAAAAATTGCTCTGGGTCAATTGAAATGCTCAAAATGATTCTATTTTCGTTTCCAAAAAATTGTGTAAAGGTGGAAAAATTCGAAAAGAATATTTTGACTGGGCTCATGAAAAAATGGGAAAATTATAAAGCTGGATTCTGGTGATGAAGATGAAGAATCCTCGCGACAACTTACTACTAACTGTATTGGAGTCGCAGTCGTACCCCCTCTGAATGCTTCCGATTCTTAGTTGTCCTCTGTTGACTTAGTTGGGACATACAGCTGACCAGCGAATGTAAGGAATTCAAGGAAAGAGTCTTTCTGATTCGCTCGATTTAATCCCAAGAAGATAAAAGTCTAAACATACCCGTTTAAATTTTATTTTTTGACGTTTATATTTAGAAAGATATCTCTTGAGATGGCGCCATAATCCCTTAATTGTGTTGGTATGTTGTCCCGATTCAGGATCATTAAAATGTTTAAATTACACAAAAGTGTGTGTAGCCCTACTCCGACAGAGTATCGTAAGCCTAAAAATTGGGATGAATGTATTTTTTATTAAGTGTGATAAGCGTGTTTCGGCCTCTGTGCTCCACAGGAACAATGAAACATTTGTTGTTGGCACTCTCTACTCCACCCAACACCCTTTGGGCGACCAATCTTAGACTTGTCTATTTCCACGGTTACTCCAAGGCCGTCAACCTGCAGGGATGTCTAGAAACTGCTATAAAGTTGTTCCAGTTTCCTGCAGTTGGTTTACTCATCCCCGTTTCATTCATTACATCGAATAATGGACCTCCTCGATTAACCCACAAGAAGAAAATCAAGATGATATGGTCCTTATAAAATGTTTTTGAAACCCCCACGCTTATAATATTCTCTACAAAAATGAATTTGAAAAATCAACGCTTATAATAGACTTCAGAAAAAATTATATAAAAAGTCCACACTTATAAAAGTACTTAGGAAATTGTATTTAAAAATCCATAAACGTCCTTGGAAAAAAGTATGTTAAAAATCCACACTTATAATAGACATTGGAAAAAAATATTAAAAAAATAAACCACACACTTATAATAGGCCTAAGGAAAACTTCTACTACTCTGCACAAAATGTTGTCCTAATCGGACAAATATTGGGAGTTTGGTGTATCATTCACAAAAAATGGAAGAAACTATATATGTGAGCTATATCTAAATCTGAACCTATTTTAACAAAAATTCGCAGACATCAATGTGGACCTAATTCAGTACTCTGTGCAAAATTTTGTCCCAATCAGAAAAATATTGGGAGTTTGGTGCATCATTCACAAAAAATCGGACGATACTATATATGGGAGGTATATATAAATCTGAACCGATTCCAACAAGACTTCGCATACAAAAGTATGGACCTGATTTAGTGAGCTGAGCAAAATTTTGTCCCAATCGGATAAATATTGGGAGTTTGGTGCATCATTCACAAAAATCGGACGAAGCTATATCCAGCTATATCTAAATCTGTACCGATTTAAACAAAACTTCGCAGACATCAATCCGGACCTAATTCAGTACTCTGTGCAAAATTTTGTCCCAATCAGATATATATTGGGAGTTTGGTGCATCATTCACAAAAAATCGGACGAAGCTATATATGGGAGCTATATCTAAATCTGAACCGATTAAAACAAAACTTCGCAGACATCAATCCGGACATAATTCAGTACTCTGCAAAAAATTTGTCCCAATCAGAAAAATATTGGGAGTTTGGTGCATCATTCACATAAAATCGGACGAAATTATATATGGGAGCTATATATAAATCTGAACCGATTCCAAAAAAACTTCGCATATATAAGTATGGACCTTATTCAGTGTCTGTGCACAATTTTGGACGATACTATGTATGGGAACTATATTTAAATCCGATTTTCTCTAATTTCAATAGGGTTCGTCCTTGGGCCAAATAAGTGAGCTGTACCAAATTTCATATAAATCGGATCATAAATGCGACCTTTACTTTGTTAACAAAAATACATGGACGGACACACGGGCATGCGTAAATCGATTCATAAAGTGATTCTATGCATATTCTCAAAAGGAACCATGGGCCTATCTCGATTTCTTCTGCCTGTTACAAACATATACACAAAGATATAATACCCTGTACCACAGTGTGGTGAAGGGTATAAATACACGCTTCACAAACACGTCCATTGAAAACTAATATATTTCAGAAAATTCAGGGGTATAATAGACTTTAGAAAAAGGATTTAAAAAAATCGGTTAAAGTAGTCCTTAAAAAAATTATTGATATTTATTCCCCCTCGGAACGTTGGGAAATTATAAAATTGATACACTACACCCTTTACTACATTACCCTTAAATACATTTCCAGTTAATCACAATGAATACCCTTAAATAACTTTCCCATATACATACCTTCTTATTCTGTATGCATCTCCCGTTATTTCAGTGTCAGCCCGAGAACGACACATGCGAATCCCCAACATCAACACTCTCCCTTCCTTCACACTTTCTATTATTAAACACCAACAACAATAATACCACAAATTAAGCGCCATAACGAAACGACGCGACTGCACGAATTACGCTACAAAAACTAACGAACACGGATCGACTACAATCAGCAACAACAACAAAATAGGCTGAGTGGCCTGTTGTTGCAAATACACAAAACACATTTGGCAATAGACAAAGAAATGTTTTTTTTTTTTTTTGAAAAAAAAGTTCATTAATTTAGATATTTTAAAGATCTAAATTAATGAACTTTTATTAAAATATTTACAAACTAATTTTCTTAAAACTTCAAAGAATTAGAAAATAACTTCTTCCCGTGAGAAAATACAACCGATCACTATGAAATTCGCGAACAACTGAAGTTCTAATTGATTGACAGTCGGCATGAGACCAAAGTGCATGGAGAGTGAGAAATTCCACTTGTTATTGTTGTACTGAGCAAATAAAGAGGTCAAAGGGAGTATTGTGCAAATCATACTCCCTTTTTGGGGAGAAGATAAAATGGGTGGCAATGCAATGTGTAGGTGTGTACGTATGTGTGTTCATGAAATGGAGAAGAGAACAACTCGTCAATCTCAGAGTAGATTAATAGATTAGGAAGAGATAAATAATTTTTGGTAATGTGGTAAATAATTTGGTAAAAAATTTGGTAAATAAATAACTTCGTTCTTCCGTTAGCGGGGAAGAGTGGGTGATATATATTCCCCTACAAAGAGAGTATGAAAATCATGCCTTGATCTCTTTGAGCAATTAATTTGTTTATTACAGCAATAACATCAGGAATTTCATACTCTCTATATGATTTGTTATCATGACGTATGTAAATCAAACATAACTTCGTTTGGTGGATTTTTTTTTTTTTTTTGTTCAGAGTTGTGTTTTTGTTGCCAACTAATCTTGGGAGGAATCATTATCGTGTGTATGTATTACAATTGAATTATTTTCTACAAAGTCTGTGTGTATGTTTGGTGTTGTTGTTAGAAAAAAGCACCAGACAATTCGTGCTTATTTTTGTCGCGTACACGATGATACCGGTGTCAATGTTTGGAAGACAAAACGGTAGGGTAACTGAAAACAATAAAATCCTATCACTAAATATGAAAAAATACATTAAATAATATTTAACACTATTGTAATAAGCAGTGTAGGTCACATAATTAAAACATAGCCTGTAGTTACCAGTTTTTGAACGGCCCTCGGTTTGTTTCGAGTATTTTCAAAAACTGTTTAATTTCAATTAGTTGAAAAGAGATTTAGTGCGAAGATAGAACATTGTTAAAAATAATGGCCATATGTGCCAGAAATGGATAGAATTACTACAATTACTATCACTAAATAGAATAAGTAAATATGTGAAATAAAAACTCCAAAAAAAAAAAAAGAAATTAACTTAAAGGCATATTTTTGCAGTATGTGAGGAAAGTTCGATTGATAACGGCATTTATTATATCAAATCCATTGCTTGAGTGGTACAAAATGTCTGTTTATCAAAAAATATATCAGTCACAATGGAATAAACGTTGGATTTGTCAATGGTAAAGAAGGTAGAGGGAGAACACTTTCAAATTTAAAATTATTAGAAAAAATGTATAGTTCTGCTATTTTTACTACGTCGTTCTCTTAAATAAACTCTCTAAAGTCCAATAAATGTTTATTTATTTTCAAATCGTTCACATATATTTAATAAATCGTGCCTCCTAGATAATAGTGGAGCAATATTAAAAATGTTTAGTCGGACTATTTTTGTTTTCTTTTTTTGAGCAATAACTAGAATCCAGAATATAAAATTACACATCACTTGAAAAACGTTCCCAAGATACAGAATATACCATTATATAGAGATTATATCAAAATGCGTATCGATATATTCCATTTTAATTAATAACAAATTTCTTAGTCAGATACTGAATTTTATTCTGATCAAGAGTATTTATACTCTATGGGGTTTCGAGATTTTGCAAACAGAATGGCAAATATTTAATACACCTTGTGTTGGAGGATACACTGCGTATCATAACTATAGCCGCACCTTTAATTCAATTGGTATGTTAGTTGACAAATAAAATGGACCCATTAAGTTATGGTTCACAATAAAACGATCCAAAACACATATTATTCAACAAAAATAATTAATTTATTCTTTATGGTTTCGCCGAATTATGCACTTTCAAAATTGCTAGAGTTGCATAACTATAGACGCACTTTTACAAATTTAGAAAAATTTATTTTTTAAAACTTAAATAAAATAAAATAACATTTATAAATAATAGGTAGGGCCTCCCTTATTTTGAATAAGTTCAAAAATTGTATCCATCACACTGTTGATTAAAATTATTCGCAAGTCTTCATCGATTGACCGCCATTCATCGAAAATCACTTCTTGTAGGTAAAAAACAGTTTGGTATTGGAGGTTTTCTGCATAAACATGATGAGTCAAGATTCCACACATGTTCTCGATCGGATTCTGGTCGGAAATTTTAATATTTTTCGATTTTAACCATACTTCAGTAAGGCGACTTTTATGAATTAAAGCATTCCGTGGCTATAAAATGCTCCCAAGACCATTAAGGAACCGCCACCGAAATTTCGTTTTAAGAAATATCGTGATTCCGTCCGAATTCGATGAAACCATAAAGAATAAATTAATTAATTATGTTAAATAATATGTGTTTTTGATCGCTTTATTGTGAACCATAACTTAATGGGTCCATTTTATTTGTCAACTAATATACCAATTGAATTAAAGGTGCGGCTATAGTTATGATACGCAGTGTGTAAAAATCCATAGAAAAAATATTTTAAATATTTTCGTTATATATCTATATCTGAATGGATCTTTT